>NC_142064.1:257212161-257512161 GCF_059756535.1 Pantherophis guttatus | reverse complement strand
AAGTCCTTCTCTTTGTCTGGATGCGGAAGGAAAACAAAGCATATTTATTTTGGAGATCAACCCAGAGGTCAAAAATACTTACACTTAAAAGTGTCAAAATTGTTGCAATCCACACCCTTCCCACAATGGATGTATCAATCGCTTGTATTATTGCTGCTAACATTCCTGAAGCCTGAAAATCCAGTTGGCATACTATAATTTTTATTTGACTCTTAATAAGAGAACGGAACATTTCCTTTTTTTCTTGCGTGAGAGTTTCTCCAGCATTTCTCTTCATATTTGCTTCTGGGACAGTTCCTGAAAGGACAATGCAAATCCCATTTTTTAGAGCAAGGACTTCCAAGTATCTTTTGAATTTTTCTCCTCTTTCATTGTCCCGAGAAAGGAGGCCGATCCACGTCCATTGGAACTGCAGGAGCAGCTGGACGATTGCTGAGTAAGGTGGTTCTTGGTTTGGGGTCATCCGATATGAAAAAGGAAAACGATAGTTTTGCTCAGCCATCTGGTTGATGACACTATAGTTGATCTAAGATAAAAGAGAAGATATTGGTAGTTTGTACCAGTTTTAATGATAAAAGTCAGATGGTAAATCTAAGGGCCTTTCCACAATGCTGAGAGACACTTCAAATGATAACTGGATGAATTTTGCTGGTTCCCTTGATGTTCTGTCCTGTTCTCTTGTATGCTCCCTTTGAAACCAGGGAGCTCTGAATTATTTGTGGGTAATGTTCATTGGAGGTCCTCATAGAGCACACTCTTCCAGTCACATTATAACTCTGTGGGTCACCCATCTACTCAATCAATTAGTAAATCAGAATAAACCCCAGTGATGAAGCACCCACAACTTCTGAAGGCAATCTGTTCCAATGATTAATTGTCCTCAAAGCCTTAATTCCAGGTTGCTTCCCTCCTTTATTAGCTTCCATTCCATTCCTTCTTGTCCTACCATCTGGTGCTTTGGAAAATAAATTGACCTCCTCCTCTTTGTGGCAGTATTCTCAAATACTGGAATACTGTTATGTACTCATGGAATATCTTTTTAAACTGGCAAACATATTAATTTCTCATAGATTATACTGCTTCCTTGATTGTTTTATATGTTGGGCTTCAAATATTGTTTGTTATATCCCCCCCAGCAATTGTTTAATATTGGTGTATTATTTCATTGTCTTCATTCATATAATTGATTTCAAATAACTCTATAAAAACTCTTTAATTGGCTGAATTTCTTTCAGACATTTGAAATGCAGAAGTCAGTTTAATAACCTCACTTTAAAAAAAACCCAAGACAACTGACATTGTGCCAAGTTCCAGTTCAAAATAGGAAAGAATATTATGACATACTTTCTTCTGTGTTGTACACTAATTGTTGTTGTTAGTGCAAAGTCGTGTCTGACACATCAAGACCCCATGGACAACTTTCCTCCAGGCCTTTCTGTCCTCTACCATCCTCTGGAGTCCATATAAGCTCACGCTGACTGCTTCAGTCACTCCATCCAGCCACCTCATTCTCTGTTGTTCCCTTCTTCTTTTGCCCGCAATCGTTCCCAGCATTAGTCTCTTCTCCAGTGAGTCCTTCCTTCTCATTAGGTGGCCAAAGTATTTGAGTTTTATCTTCAGGATGAAGATGGATCAGTCAGGGTTGATCTCCTCTAGGACTGACCAGTTTGATCACCTTGTAGTCCAAGGGATTCACAGGAGTCTTCTCCAGCACCATAGTTCAAAGGTCTCAATTCTTTGGCTCTCAGCCTTTTTTATGTACACTAGAGAAAGTATGTAAAAGCTGCTTTCTGGAGGTGCCCTCTAGCTATCTTGACCTATTCATTGTTTTCTTCATATCTTTCTTTTGAGTCTTTTACTTCAGTCTCAAGATTGTAAAAAAATGAGGAATTCCTCACTGTGAGAGTTATTAAGAGTTGGAACAGTCTGCCTCCTGGAGCTCCATTCTGGGTTATTTTCAATGAAAACTTGGACAGCAATTTGTCTGTAGTGGTCTGACCATTTCACCTCTGTGTAGGGAGTTGGACTTTTTATTCTATGATTCTGTGGGAAAAAAACCCACTTTTGTTTTGGTCGCTAAATTACCAAAATGTTTAAAAGTCACCGATTCAACCCTCATACATTTTCAAAAATCATAATTTTTGAAATTCCGAAAGGTCACACCCAGATCTTTTCTACTACCAGAGGTCTGCTATCCACATCACCTGGAGCCAAAGTATGTATATATACAACCAGTTCTGTAAGCTCACACTTTGTGTATGTGCGCAGTGTTCAAAATACACCAATCTCAAGCTCTATAGCTTACCTTCTAGGGCAGCCCCGATAAGTAAAACAGCTGAGGGCCGGAAATCCAGTGTGCCATGCAAATCTGATGAGCTGAGAAATATAGGACAGGATAGGGTGGGTGTAGGTGGGCAAGGCCAATTGATCACTGGAATTACCGGTTTGCTAGAACTGATCCAAACCGGCGGCAGCCCATCACTTTATGAATTAACAATTCTTTCAACTCTTCTAATCTCTCTGACTTTCTGACTTTCAATTTATTTGGAGAAATATATACAAGTGCTGCCTGCTAGGCAAATCTGAACAATTTACAACATGGAATTAATTTCATTTGGCTTTATACCTGTGGAATTTTATAAACGCTCAAGACATTGGAAATATGATCAAAGAGTTCAGAATCCATCTCTTCAAGAATCGCCAGCAGGTTCTTTTGTCTTCCACATCTGTAGTTTGGGATGTTCTCCTGTCCTGTGGACAGTACATCCAGAATGGCCTCATATGTCATTCTTGCATTGAAAAAGTTCTCATACATATTGTAGCCCAGGGTGATGTTGGGTAAGAGCCTTGAATTCTGGTTGACTTCATGAACAGCCAATAAGAAGGGCAGAATGTGGTAGAAGTTGTTCTCACTGCAATATAATAAATTTCATCATCTTTTTTTACTCTATATCAACGATTTATGTGATCAGCTTAAAAGCAGTTGTGTTCTTTTTGTCGATGATGTAAAATTATTCAGTTCTACAGATAATTTTGTTTTGCAAAGTGATCTCGACTATGTGTTTGAATAGTAAAATTTCAATTAATAAATGCTCTGTTTTACATATACTGAGCCTTGGTGGTGCAGCAGATTAAAGTACTGTTAAGTAACACCAGCTGCCTGCAATTACTGCAAGTTCAAATCTCACCAGGCTCCAGGTTGACTCAGCCTTCCATCCTTCCAAGGTAGGTAAAATGAGGACCCAAATTGTGGGGGCAATAAGCTGACTTTGTATTTTAAAAAAAGAACACCGCTTAGGGAGGGCCAAAAAGTCCTACTAAGATATTGCTTAACACATTGTAAGCCACCCTGAGTCTCCGGAGAAGGGCGGCATATAAATCGAACCAATAAATAAATAAATAAATAAATAAATAAACAAACTAAAATAAGTAAGAAAATGGCTTCAAACTCTGCATCCCTTACATCTTCTCCAGCATAGCAGCGATCAATAGAAAGTATGCTTGGAGCAGATAAAGCAGGCTCTATGTATAATATACAAAGTATTCAATCAATGTTGTTAATGATTCAGTAGGCAATGACTAAGACACAAGAAGCCATTGCAAACAATCACAAGGAAACAAAAAGAAACCATGATGATCTCAAATCTGATATGGGAGAAATGAAGGAAAATATTTTAAAAATGGACGATAAAATAGAAGAAATCCAACAGAATATTTCCAGAAATGAACAAAGGATCCAAACAGTAGAATCAAAAATGGAACAAACAGATAAGAAAATAGAGACGATGGAACAAAAACATATGTCAATCAATAGGGAATTAGAAGAATCAATTGTGTATTTGGAAATGGAGAAAGTGTCATTTTACCTTAGGTTTCAGAATATCATGGAAAATAAAGATGATCTAGGAGAGATAATGGCAGAAATTTTAGCAGGCAACGCAAAGAGATAAAGATGGTATATGAAGAGATATGGATGAGGTCTATAGAGTTCACATGAACTACGCCCGCAAGGCACAAATCGCCAAAGGTAATTCATGTTAGATTCACCAAAAAAAGATAAAGGGTGAAATCTATAAAAAGATGAGAGATAAATCAATACTATATAAAGGAAAGGAAATAACCCTCAAACAAATCCCAAAATGAGTAAGAGACCAGAGAAGAATTTATAACTTCCTTACAGCACAATTAAATAAATACAAAGTCATGTTCTGATGGTTGATACTGGAAGGCATCTTAATCTCCTGGCAAGAGAAAAAAATTAAGATAGACACATTGGATAAGGCACAGGAGTTTTTTGAACACCATTTTGCCCTAAAGGAAGATCAAGAAAGTAGGGAGGAAACAGAGAGTAAAAGTCAGGATGAATATCTAATGGAAGAAAGTGAAGGAGACTAAGAAGAAAAAAGTAGATTGGAAAGGGAACGAACAGAGGGAGAAGGAGCAAGGGAAAAGCACAAAGAGAAACAAGAAATAGAAGAAGATTAAGAACAACGAACAAATAAGAATGGATATGGAGAAAGAAAAAAAATTATCTCGATAAATATAAATGGTCTAAACTCACCAACTAAAAGAACGCAGACATTCACGAAGCTACAAAGATTAGATATGGATATTATAAATTTGCAGAAAGTACATATTAAGAAAAAGCACAGAAAGCTACTAGAATACCCAAGATTAGGCGAACTATATACATCATTAGCAGAACAAACAAACAAACAAAAAGAGGAATAGCAATAGACATTAAAAAAAATAATTAGAATCAAAACAAATATACACAGATGAGGAGGGAAGAATTTTAATGATTGAAATAAAAACAGAACAAAAATAATATTATTGATTTCAATCTATGCACCAAATAACAACCAAAATGAATACTATAGAAAGATACACAATAAAGTAAAAGAATTAGAATACCAATGTATCTGCCTAACTGGAGACTTTAATGCAATTATAGATGTGAAAAAAGATTATCGAAGCAATACGAAAAATAAAACAAAGAAAAGACATTACCTGATACATTTCATGAGGTGACTCATGAACTATCTCTACAAGACACTTGGAGGGAAATAAATAAAGAAAAAAAAAACAATATACATTCTATTCTAGTCCACATCAATCGTGGTCTAGGATCAATATGGTATGGATGACGACAGAACTTAGAAAGGAAATAGAAGAAGTGGAAATAATGACCAATACGTGGGCAGATCATAATCCAATAAGAGTAATATGGAAAGGCCAGAAGAAAAGAAAAAGATGGATGTTGAACAAAGAAATATTAAAAGATAAAGAATATATTCAAATGATCGAGAAAGAAATGAACATATTTATTAGGATAAACACAAAAGAAGAAACATCTCTCCAAAACCTGTGGGACACCGCAAAAGCATATATAAGAGACCTAACAATTGCTTATACAGTGAAGAAAAACAAAAACAAAAAACAAGAACGAGAAAATTTGTTAAAAGAACTTTAAAAATGGGAGCTAGATTTACAGAAGGAACCCCAGAACAAATGAACTAAGGAAGCAGAGATGGCACGGAAAATTAAATCAGCAAAACAAAATTATTTTCGACATGTTAATAAAACAGGAAGATGGCTTTCATACAAATTGAAAAAAGAGAAAGAGAAAAAAATGATACACCAGCTACAGGATGAGAAAGGGGAGATACACTGCAAAAAAAAAGGGGGGGGATTATAGTGAAAAACTATTTTCAAAACCTATATACACAAGAAAATATATCTGAAGAAGATATTAAATGATATTTAGAAAAGATGAATTTAGTCAAATTGGAGGAGACACAGAGGGAAATATTAAATGGAACAATTAGTATGACAGAATTAATGGAGGCAAGAAAAAAAACAGAAGAACAACAAAACACCAGGTCCAGATGAAATTCCTGAAGAATTATGTAAGACATGTCAACAACCATTAGATGAAATACTGTTAGAAATTTTTAATGAGGTACACCTGAAGGCCAGAATATCTAACACATGGACGGAAGCCACTATAACACTTATCCCAAAAGAAGATACAGACAAACACCAAATGAAAAACTATAGATCCATTTCATTGTTAAATGCAGACTACAAACTATTTACATTGATAATTTCGGAAAGATTTTAAAAATGTAATAAACGAATACATCTACCCTGATCAAAATGGCTTTATGCCAAAAAGGAAAATTAAAAACCATATGAGAATTATAATTGATGTATTAGAATATTATGAAACAAATCCAGATAAACAATTGGCATTCGATAACTTAAATTGGAGATTCCTTATTTTACAATTAGAAAATATGAAATTCGGAGATAAATTTATAAAGATGGTAGAAAAAATATATTCAACTCAAACGGCAAGGATAGCAATAAATGGAGACATTACCGAACAATTCACAATAGCAAAAGGAGTGAAACAGGGTTGTCCACTCTCCCACTTACTATTTATCATAACACTAGAGATACTGTTAAACAAAATCAGAAGTCAAAGTGAAATAAAAGGATTGAAAATAAAAAAAGAGGAATATAAAGTCCAAGCCTTTGCTGACGACCTGGTCTTCATCTTAGAACAACCAATATTGTCAGGACCCAAATAAATAATGCAAATAGAGGAATGTGAAAAAGTAGCAGGATTTAAAATCAATAAACTCAAAACAAAGGAACTAACAAAAAACCTTACCAAGCAGCAGGAGAAAGAATTAGAAGACAAAATGGGTATCCAAACAACAAAAAAATTAAAATATTTAGGAATATGGTTAACAAATAAAGGTTCATCTATCAAAGAAGACAACTATAATAAATTAATACTACAGAAAAAGAAAGACTTGGAAATTTGGAGCAAATTACAATTATCCTTTTTAGAAAAAAAATAGCTTTGATTAAAATGAATGTGCTACCACACTTACTATTCTTATTTCAAGCAATTCCCATAAAATTAGAAAAAAACTTTTTTTAAAGATCTAAATAAATTAATAGCGAACTATATTTGGCAGGGGAAAAAAATCAAGAATCAAAATACAATCACTGCAAGATAGTAGAGGAAGAGGAGGATTTGGACTCCCAGATTGGGAAACATACTATAAAGCAACATCACTTATATGGATCAAAGACTGGATGGAATTATGAAATAAAAGAATTTTAACATTAGAGGGATATGATTTGCAGAGAGGGTGGCACGCCTTTTTATGGGAAGGAAAAAATAGATAACATAATGATTTTCAATGACATTTAATCAGAGATGCTGATAACAAACATGGCAAGAGATAAAAAAGAATCATTATGATAAAATTCCAGAATGGTTATCCACAATGGAGGCACAAATCTATCCAAATGCATTAGACATTGACAAAATGAAAAGATACAAAGATTTGTTAAATAGTCAAGGAGAATTAAAAACAAGGCAGGCATTAAAAGAACAGGGTACAGATATTGATTGGTGGCCTTACATGCAAATGAAATCTAGATAAAAGACAGATTTGACACAATATGAATTCCAAAGAAAGTATATGAAGACAAAATCCTCCAAGGTACAGAAGATAAATTGATAAAAAAAAAATTACAATTATTTATTAAGATACAAATTGGAAGAGGAAGTAGTTAAAGAAATATGATAATTTGGGCAAAAAATTTCAGATACAACATTGAATTAGATAAATGGGAGAAATTATGGCACAAAAATTATAAACTGACAATGTCTGTATCCTATAAAGAAAATCTGTATAAAATGTTTTACAGTTGGCACTTGCCATCATCCAGATTGGCAAAGATGTTTCCCAATACCTCACCAACGTATTGGAAATGCAAACAGCAAAAGGGAATATATTACGAGATGTGGTGGTACTGCCACAAAGCGAAATAATATTGGAGTAGAATCAGCTCACAATTAGAAGAAATAACCAAGATAGAGATGAGGCCAGAAACACTTTTATTAGGAATACTCCAAGGGTCATATGAAAAAGAAATAGAATATTTAATTATCCATATTACCACAGAAGCAAGAATAATCTACGCTCAGAATTGGAAAAATCATAATATACCATCCAAGGATAATCTGATCAGAAAAGTTTTGGAATGTGCTGAGATGGACAAATTAACGAAAGAGATACAAGAAAAAGAGGAAGCAGAATATTACTTAGTGTGGGAGAAATTGTATGAATGGCTGGAGGAGAGAGATAAAAGACAAGGAAAAATTAAATAATGGTCGAAATAGGAGTAGAAGTATAAGTGCAAATATGAGGAAACAAAAATTGTAGAAATGAAAGTGTGTAGACGGGTATTTATATGTATATATGTAAATAAATAAACAAATATTAGAAGTATATGTATAAAAGATATAGTAGAATAAGGGAGGAAAAAATGTATAAGTATGAAATTTTTGACGGATGCGAAACTGTTGAAACGGAAAAAGTGTTAAAGCTTTCTCTTTGTTTTTTTTAAAAAATGTTTAATGATTTTTTTTAAAATAAAAAATAAAATCATACCCTTCCCCCCAGGCACCAGACTAGATCTGCTCATAGCTCGCAACCCCCATCCTAGCCCAATGCTTAGGAGAAGATCTGTATCTTCCCATCCTCAAGAATGTTAATAAGGGATGCTACAAAGTGTATGCATATCAAGAGCTATGGTTTTTCCCAGTTGCAATGTATGGCTGTGAAAGTTGGACTATAAGGAAGGCTGAGTTCCAAAGAATTGAGGCCTTTGAACTATGGTGCTGGAGAAGACTCCTGTGAGTCCCTTGGACTGCAAGGCGATCAAACCGATCAATCCTAGAGGAGATCAACCCTGACTGCTCTTTCGAAGGCCAGATCCTGAGGATGAAACTAGAATACTTTGGCCACCTAATGAGAAGGAAGGGCTCACTGGAGAAGAGTCTAATGCTGGGAACAATTGAGGGCAAAAGAAGAAGGGGAAGACAGAGAACGAGGTGGCTGGATGGAGTCATTGAAGCAGTCGGCGTGAGCCTAAATGGACTCTGGGGGATGGTAGAGGACAGGAAGGCCTGGAGGAACGTTGTCCATGGGGTTGCAATGGGCTGGACACAATTTCACAAAAACAACATTCATGGCTTTAGAGTTATTGTCCTATATTCTACAGTTAACTACAGTTAATGTGATTCCTCTGCGACTAAATATTAACTTATCACATAAAGCCTCTCCCCTCCTTGAATTTGGTTTTTAAAAAGTATTCTTTTATCTAAACCAAAAGGAACAGGGAAGCCACAAAAGTGGCAAAGGGTGGAAAAAAAGAGTGGAGAAGGTGGTAGCAATTATAGAGTAAATGAAAGGAAGGGGAAGAAACAGTAGGGAGAAAATACCAGAGATCTCACTCTGTTCTAAGGTATCATTCAATCACTTTATTGGGAGTTACTGTTTAACTATTGTTAATAAATAAATAAAATAAATATGAATAAATAAGTTGCTGACTCCACAGTACCAAGGTAATCATTTAGAAAGCAGGCAGAACCCCATCCAGGAAAGATTCATTCAACTTAAAAAGAAACTTTGCAAACTCAGGTTTTACAAAATCATCAGGTTCCCCAGGAGCCTTTCCTCTAAAGGAAATTGGGATGAGCAATAATGACTTGGCTTTCTCAAAGTGAGGAATAGGGGAAAGGAAATGATTCCTAGAAAAGACAGTGGAGGTATGTGATTGGAGAAGATGATGCAGCAACATATTGATTAAAAACCTGGACTATTCCTGTTGGGGAAAACACCAGAAGCTTATAGTAAGTAAAATGTATACTTGATTATTCATGTAATAACTGCAGCTAGAATTGTATTTGCACAAAATTGGAAAAGTGAAGAGATCCCTACGGATAAATATGGTGGTAAAGTTTAATTGTCATGATACAAAAATATGTACTCAGATGACACACTGTTTACTAAAAGGGAATATTTGTATTAAAAGAATATATATATACATATATATAGAAAAGACATTGAAGCTGGTAAAATCAATCACCAGAATCCTTGGACGAGCTGACAATTACCTTTTCAGTTGGTGGGTTGGAGGATTGGAGAATGAAAACTGATATAATCGAGCTAAGATTCCAGACATTATTCCCGTAATCCAGTAGTCTCCTGGCTTGTAGTAATGGAACCACTCCTTTTCTTCTATGATCACCTTAAATGGACATTTCATCAGCGTACTGACGCAGGGAATTTGAGACAGAAACTGAAGCAGAAAAAGCTGGATGTGCAGCAGCAGCAACATTTGACATACAGTATACTGCAGGAGATCCTTCCTGGAGTTCTTTCTTCAGCACAGAGTTAAATCTCAGAGATCACAAAGAGACCACAAGTACAGTGAAGAAGGTCCAGTTTGCCCCCAGATTTGGAAGAGCTATCTGCAATTTCAGACTGCTACAGTATTTGCTAGCTTTACCCCAAACTCTGATCTCATCACAGGAGGCTGTTACAAATCAGATTATCACATGCTGTCTATCCCATTTGTTGTCACATTGATTGGCCACTAATTGTGGTGGTGGAAATCCCATAAAGTTTGTTCAAAGGAGAATAAATAATTACGATTTTAGCAATTAGAAGGGGAATTGGGAATGAGCTTTGGCCATAAAAGTGTGCCGTTGGAGAAAAGAGTTTTCTTTGACTCAGGAGAATAATCCGAATTTGAAAGTTGAGAAAGGAACAATTCAGGGAAATTTGATTGTTTTTTAGTCTCCAAACTTATTCTTGTGATTGTAAAGATTAAAATGTGGAAAAACAGTTCAACACTCTTGAACTAGGCAGCGAGCCAGTATAATTCCTTCTTATTTTGTCTGGTGTGGATGAGGCCATCTTCTTCAGTGAAGGTTTGATACTCCAGAATGAATTAACTCCAGATCATGACCTATTTAACAAACTATTGTTGTTCATGATGAGCCATGGTGATGCAGTGGTTAAGTGCAGTACTGCAGGCTACTTCTGCTGATCACCGGCTGCCAGCAGTTTAGCAGATTGAATCTCACCAGGCTCAAGGTTGACTCAGCCTTCCATCCTTCCCAGTTCGGTAAAATGAGGACCCAGATTGTTGGGGGCAATAGGCTGACTCTGTAAATATTATGACTCTGTAAACTGCTTAGAGAGGGCTGTAAAACACTATGAAGTGGTATATAAGTCTAAGTTCTATTCCTATTGCACCCCCTATTTAAATGTCTTGTATTTTTCAAAATGTAGACGAGGCTATCAGTCTTAATGGTTACAAAGAAGAACTAGTCAAAATTCTCTGGGGCATTAATCTGAAACAATGGCCCATTACTGACTTCCTCACGATAGCAATCACGATAGCAGACTTATATAATGCTTAACAGTGATTTTACAGCCCTGTCTAAGCAGTTTACAGAATCAGCCTATTGCCCCCAACAATCTGGGTCCTTGTTTTACCAACTCTGGAAGGATGGCAGGCTGAGTCAACCTTGAACCAGTGAGAATCAAACTGCCAAATTGCGGGCAGCCAGAAGGCATCAGAAATAGCCTGCAATACTGCATTCTAACCACTGTGCTTACTCCTCCTCCTGATGTGATGACATTAGCTTTCTCTTACATAAGGTATCTAGTAGGGAATCAAGAGATGATGCTATATGAGTACAATCCCACAATGGCTGAAGGTGAAGGGCTAAACAAAATTTGAGGATTGAGCCCAGGGCCTTTGCTATATGACAGTGGTGGTGAATCTTTCACTCACCGAGTGCCAAAACATGACAAAACATGGTTGATGAATAGAATAGAATAGAATAGAATAGAATAGAATAGAATAGAATAGAATAGAATAGAATAGAATAGAATAGAATAGAAGAGTTGGAAGGGACCTTGGAGGTCTTCTAGTCCAACCCTCTGCTTAGGCAAGAAATCATATACCATTTTATTCTTGTTGAGTTCATTCTTGTTGAATGCTGGATTGTTGAATGCTGGGTTCTGGACCCTTTAATTTGATAAACAATTGGAGGGAGGAAATTTTTCTCATCTTTGCAGATAACCTAGAAGTGACTAGGATAGATTCGACACTACTATTAGGACAATCTAGAATCCTCATTTGGCATAAATCAGGATTCTAGTGAATCAATATGTGAATAAAAATACATTGTAATTGTTTTGCTTTTCCAATGCTTTCTCAATATCCAAAAAGAGATAGCGTAGAAGGCAGGTGTAGTGGCATTGAGAGACCATTACCAAGACAAGGTCAGATAAAAGTAGTACTCACTTATATGATGTAGCTTTCCTAATATGTAATACAGTGAAGTGCTGACTGACAAAAAGACAAAGACAAAGAAAAGACACATGTACAAAAACAAATTTATATGTTTATTGGTAAAGGTTTAGATGGGTATAGGTAAAGATTTCCCCTGTCAGTCATGACCAACCCAAGGGGCGGTGCTCATCTTTGATTCACAAATGAAGACTGGCTGGCATGACTATGCACTGAAGATGCACGAAACATTGTTACTTGCCCACTGAAGTGGTACCTATTTATCTTCTTGCATTTACATGCTTTTGAATTGTTAGGTTGGCAGGACACACACAGAGACACACAGACACTGTATGTACAGTATATAGAAATGGATATGGATATGGATATGGATAAAAAGAGGAACCAATTTTAATTCTCATAAGCACATCTTCATTGTCACAGCATGTCTACATGATTTCTCCCCCCAAATGACTCAGAGTTGTACATATTTTTCTTTTGATTGAAGACTGTCAAAAATAATAATTTGTCTCATTAATTTATTCAAAGGGATGGAGAAAAAAATTAAAGTTGCTCCAATGTTCATGTTGATGTTTTATCTATTCTTAATATATAGAATATTATCTGTCTCTCTATTTTTCTCTTATTTGATCTCTCCTATCTTTTTTTTTTTTTAATTTGATTTATATGCCACCCTTCTCCGGAGACTCAGGGCGGCTTACAGTGCATTAAGCAATAGCCTTCATACTTTGGTATATTTTATACAAAGTCAGCTTATTGCCCCCACAAACTGGGTCCTCAATTTACCTACCTTAGAAAGGGTAGAAGGCTGAGTCAACCTTGAGCCTGTCATCTATCTATCATCTATCTATCTATCTATCTATCTATCTATCTATCTATCTATCTATCTATCTATCTATCTATCTATCATCTATCTATCTATCTCATCTATCTAACTATGAATGATCTTACATTATCAAGGCAGAAGAGATCCATCAAATATATACAGTATTTGAAATTAACTATTTTTTTGAACAAAATCAGAACATCACCCCAGAAAATAAAATACACCACCAGCACACCAACCTATACAGTAACAAAAACACACATCGTCATTAGCCAGTCTTTAATTTAATCTAAAACCATATCAGAACATCTCTGGTAACAGTTTATCTGGCCGGGTTTCAGAAATTTTATTAATGTCATAATATGAATTCAGATTAGGACAATTGAAGGATATTCAATTATTATAAGAGCCTTGGTGGATAAGAGCCTTGGTGGAGCAGCGGACTAAAGTGCTGTTAAGTAGCACTTAGCTGCCAGCTGCCTGCAATTACTGCGTGTTCAAATCTCACCAGGCTCAAGATTGACTCAGCCTTCCATCCTTCTGAGGTAGGTAAAATGAGGACCCGGATTGTGGGGGCAATAAGCTGACTTTGTATATTAAAAAAAGAACACTGCTTGGGGGGGCTGAAAGCCCTACTAAGCAGGAATATACAAAAGTATGAAGCCTATTGCTTGACGCATTGTAAGCCACCCGGAGTCACCGGAGAAGGGTGGCATATAAATTGAATAAATAAATAAATAAATAAATAAATAAACAAACAAACAAACAAACAAACAAACAAACAAACAAACAAACATAATTATTTCAAACAGTTTGAGGTTTTTTTTAGCAACCATACTACTCATTTACTATAATTCAAAGTTCACATGGAATGAAGTAAGATAAGCGACAAGACATAAAACATTACTTCAAAGTATGTGATTTCATGCTGCATGTAAACTGTATAAAAATAAAACCTAACACAAAGAAACTTAATGATTTTTTATCATCAGATGTTCTTTGGTGTTCATGTCAGGTCTCAGGATAATAATGTAGCATTTGGGGATAAAGATGCAGCCCAGTAAACCCAGGCCAGAGGCCAGGATGGAGAAGATCTGCACAGCTACCATGTATTTCCCCTTGGTGCTCAGATATGTGGGAACAAAGGAGATCCAAACGCTACAAAAAACCAACATGCTGAAGGTGATCAGTTTGGCTTCATTAAAGGCCCCTGGCAGATTTCGAGCCAGAAATGCCACCAAGAAACAGATGGCAGCCAAAAAACCCATGTAGCCAAGAGCAGAGTAGAACATGGTGACAGAGCCTTCATTGCACTGCAGCAGGATGTGTTCTGGTTGGGAATGAAAGTCAGAATCTGGGAATGGGGGAAAGACTCCCAGCCACATCATACAGAGGCCTACTTGAATACCAGAGCAGGATAAAACAATAGAGTTGGCCAGACTCTTCCCCAGCCATTTCCTCATGCTGCTGCCTGGCTTGGTGGCCAGAAAGGCCACCACCACCATGACAGTCTTGGCCAGCAAGGAAGACACAGCAACTGAGAAAACAACACTGAAAATGGTTTGTCGAAGGAGACAGGTCATTTTCACGGGGCGACCGATGAATAGAAGGCAAGTCAAGAAAGAAAGCAGGAGTGAAACCAGGAGGATGTAGGTGAGTTCACAGTTGTTGGCTTTGACTAAGGGAGTGTCTCGGTATTTCATGAAGATTCCCAGAATAAAGGCGGTGCTTAGGGACAAAGCGATGGCAAAGAAAGCCAGGATGAGTCCCAACAATTCTTGATAGGATAAGAAGCTTATATTTTTGGGGACACATTGATCTCGCTTCTTATTGGAATACTGGTCATCTGGACACTTTTCACAATGGGCTGCATCTGAGAAAAAAAATGGTTAGCATGAATCTGTTTCTGCAACTGTAGGAGCATAAAAACCGCATCAGAAATCAATTACTTTATTTTCAAGGAATAATATAATATTTCTCCCCAGTGATATCCATACGACACAACATTAGTTAACACTCTTTTTAAAGGCTGAAGATGAATGTGATGATCAGTTCTCAAATCTTCTTTCCTAAAACAAAGCAAGAAAGTAACAACTCAGTAGAAATCAGCAACTTTTCATTATTTATTTATTCACCCTGCCGCAGGGAGGCGGAACCGACCAGGTGGTTCCGCCCCAGGCGCGTAATGGATCCTGAGAGATTCCAGATGGAGCTTGGGCCATTTCCTGAGGTTCTAGCACATGACTCAGCTGAGGACTTAGTGGCTGCCTGGGATAGGGCGGCGGCTGATGCTTTAGACCGAGTCGTGCCTTTGCAGCCTCTGACCCGGCGCCGGTCTCACCTGGCTCCTTGGTATACTGAGGAGCTGAGGGAGATGAAGCGCCAGAAAAGACGCCTAGAGAGCAGTTGGAGGGCTAGTCATTCTGAATCCGACCGAACACTGGTAAGATCTCATATTAAGAATTACCTAGTGGCAATAAGAGTAGAGAAGAGTAACTACTTTTCTACTCTTATTGCGTCATCAGATAATCGCCCAGCCGCCCTGTTTAGGGTGACCCGCTCTCTGCTCCATCAAGAGACGCGGGAAGACCCCTTGGAGGGTAGAGCTGAGGATTTTGTACAATATCTGTATGACAAAATTGCTCAAATTCGTGAACAGCTAGACTCTGACTGGATTGATCCAGAGGAGATGACAGGGGCAGGTCCTGAGAATATTATTTGGGAAGAGTTTGATCCTGTGACTCCCGAAAGCGTGGACAGGATACTGAACAGACTAAATGCGACCACATATTTATTGGACCCGTGTCCATCCTGGTTGGTACTGGCCTCCCGGGAGGTGACGCGAGGCTGGCTCCAGGAGATTATAAATGCTTCTTTGAATGAGGGTATCTTTCCCACCGTCTTGAAAGAGGCGGTGGTGAGGCCCCTCCTCAAGAAGCCCTCCCTGGATCCAGCTGTATTAGCAAATTATCGTCCTGTCTCCAACCTTCGCTTTGTTGCAAAGGTTGTTGAGAGTGTGGTTGCATGACAACTGCCTCAGTACCTGGATGAATTGAATTATCTAGATCCATTCCAGTCGGGATTCAGGCCCGGGTACAGCACAGAGACAGCATTGGTCGCATTGGTTGATGATCTCTGGAGGGCTCGGGACAGGGGTTGCTCCTCTGTCCTGGTCCTACTAGACCTCTCAGCGGCTTTTGATACCATCGATCATGATATCATGCTGCACCGGTTGGAAGGGTTGGGGGTGGGGGGGCACTGTTCTACAGTGGTTCTCCTCCTTTCTCTCTGACCGGTTGCAGTCTGTGTTGACAGGGGGGCAGAGGTCGACCTCGAGGCCTCTCATTTGTGGAATGCCTCAGGGGTTGGTCCTCTCTCCCCTTTTGTTCAACATTTATGTGAAGCCGCTGGGTGAGATCATCCGTGGTTTTGGGGTGAAGTACCATCAGTACGCTGATGACACCCAGCTGTACATCTCCACCCCAGACCACCCCAATGATGCCCTCGAGGTGATGTCCCGGTGCCTGGAGGCCATACGGATCTGGATGGGGAGGAACAAACTCAGACTCAACCCATCCAAGACCGAGTGGCTGTGGTTTCCGTCGTCCCGATATAGTCAGTTGGCGCCATCTCTGACTATTGGGGGCAAGTCGTTGGCCCCCACAGATGGGGTTCGCAACTTGGGCATCCTCCTGGACTCACGGCTGTCTTTTGAAGAGCATATGACGGCCGTAGCCAGGAGGACTTTTTATCAAGTTCGCCTGATTCGCCAGTTGCATCCCTTTCTGGATCGGGACTCGTTACGCACGGTCACTCACGCCCTTGTCACCTCACGCCTGGATTATTGTAATGCTCTCTACATGGGGCTCCCCTTGAGAAGCGCCCGAAGGCTCCAACTGGTCCAGAATGCGGCCGCGCAGGTGGTAATGGGAGCAATGTGGCGCTCTCATGTAACCCCCCCTCCTGCACGAGCTGCACTGGCTCCCAGTGGTCTTCCGGGTGCGCTTCAAGGTTTTGGTTACTATCTTTAGAGTGCTCCATGGCTCAGGACCAGGGTACTTACGAGACCGCCTCCTGCCACCAATAGCCTCTCACCGACCAGTTCGCTCCCATAGAGAGGGACTCCTCAGGGTGCCGTCGGCCAAACAATGTCGACTGATGGCCTCCAGGGGGAGAGCCTTTTCTGTGGGGGCACCTACCATCTGGAACGGGCTTCCCCCGGAGTTACGAAACATCCAAGACTTACGCATATTCCGCCGTGCCCTGAAAACATTTCTATTCCAACAAGCTGGTCTGGCCTAACTCTCCCTTTTTAATTGGCTTTTAAACTGGCTTTTAAATTGGGTTTTAAACCTCTTTAGATAAATTTGGATGTTTTTAATCTTTGAGCCTAAATTACTTAATCTGTTTCTTAATAGTTTTTAACTTCTATATGTATTTGTATTTATTATGGCTGTTCACCGCCCTGAGTCCTTCGGGAGTAGGGCGGTATACAAATATGAATAATAATAATAATAATAATAATAATAATAATAATAATAATAATAATAATAATAATAATAATAATAATTTATTTTAATGCTCACATCATCATGTGAATGCGATAGTGCCCCATCTTTGATGTTTGTGGATGCCTTCAAGGAATTTAATGTTTTTCTTATTTATCAAACACTCTGCCAAAAAACAAAATAGTATATTCATTGTATCCTGATTTTTTTTGGGGGGGGGGAGCCACCTACTGTACCTTTTTGCGTAGAGAATGTTCCTTCCATACACAGAGAACAGTCATAGCAGCAAACTGGGGCTCCCTCTCTCACAAGCTTGGCATAACCCGGGGAGCAACTTTTTGTACATCTTGAATAAGGCACCATCTAAACATAAACAAGAAGGTTACTCAGGGTAATATATGAATTAGAAGGATTTACTGAAATCAAGTGTCTTCCAGTGGCTCCAGGAGCACATTGAGCAAAATCAGTCAAGAAGTAGTGGCATGAACTTTAATTACTCTACTTGCAAGGGGTCAATGAAAGGCCATTCTCTTTCTCTATCAATCTCCCTTGTAGATCTCAAAACAGACTCATTGCCTCATTCTTTTTTCCAAAGGAAAGTAGTTCCATTGCAAAAGGTGTTTCTTCTTAGGGCATGTATAAGAATGCTATAATGTACAGTATTTTTTGGAGTATAAGATGCACTCACCCCCTAAAAGAGGGTGAAAATTTGAGTGCATCTTATACACTGAATGTAGTTAAAAACGTGAGGCACGGAGCAGCAAAGGAAAACACAAGCAGAGGAGAGGTGTTTCAGTTTCAGTTTTAGTTTCAGAGATCAGCACAGCATGCAGCTTTACAACAATTGACCTAAACTTCGCCCAGGCTCCTTCCTTGTTGCTCACACAGCAAATACTTTTTCAGTTTCCAAACAGCCCTCAACTCTCTCACACACCTACAGGACGCTATCCAGATGAATACAGATGGATGCTGGTAGCCAGAGGCAGATTTTTTTTCTTATTTTCGTCCCCCCAAAAAAGGTGTGTCTTATACTTCGAAAAATATGGTATATATTTTTTCTCCATCTTTCCTTTCTCAGCTCCAATATCTAGCTTTCTCTAGAGTCCCTACCTTTCTCTCCTACAACTGATTATTGTATCATCATATGTAAATGACTTTTTTAGCTACCTACATTTCTTTCACCACATTCTTAGTGATATCTTTCTCTTATGCAATTCAGTAGGCAAAATCCTTCATGTTCTGGATTTTCTCCCAAAGGTGTTTTTTCAAAAGACAACTGATCTTTGTTTTCCCTTGAAGATGTTTTGCTTCTCATTCCAGAAGCTTCTTCAATTCTGGCTGAATGGTGAAGTATGGAAGGATTTATATTCTTTCCAGTCATCTGGTTGTTAGCAGTCTTTCTGAAAGTTGTTGAGGCCTCTTGGAATTTATCTGTGCCCTCAGGGTCACGTGAATAGTGCAATTGGGTGTGGAATTCTTCTGCAATTGCTGAATCTATATCCTGTTTACAACACAGTCTTTTCAACAGTTCCAAATCTTTCCATCCTCCACCATTCAGTCCGAACTGAAGAAGCTTCTTGGATGAGAAGTGAAACATCTTCAAGGGAAAACAAAGTCCAGCTGCCTTTTGAAAAAGCACCTTTGCCACAATAGTGACCTGGATGACTGAGACATTCTGAGCATAGACATTCTGGATTTTCTCTTACTGAAAACAAGATAATTTGATGTACTATAAATTGTGGCAATATATCCCAGTTTAATAATGTAGATTGAAAATCCCGCAATACAATGCAGCATGTTTTAGCATGTGATAGATTATCGTAAAACCTCTAAAGTAAAATAATATCTAATAAATTAATGAGGGTTTAAATTCTCTTGTTTGGAAGTTATCTCAATTGGCCTCAATAAGAATTATTTCTGAGCAGATGGAGATAAATAGATGAGCAAAATACAAGCAGCCTCAACTACTTTGTTAAATAAAGTTGGCCATTGGACGGCACTTTGATTGACAGAAATTTTGACTTCCGAGGAGGCTTGTCTTTCTAAATTCCCAATTTTCACCCCCGCATCTGATTTGTTCAAAACGTATGTCCACTGCATGATATCAAAGTCACCAACAGGAACTCCATTTTCGTCAAAAGAAATCCCATCTCTGGAAATATTGTGATATTGGAAGTTTCTCAGGAGCCTATGAAGCTGCAGAAACAGAAAAAAAACCATCCCAATTTGAGCCTTTATTCAATGTTTTTTTTCTTGCTATTATTCTGGATTGGAGGTACTCTGAATATTTCAACCTCTTCAAATCATCACTGCAGTCTGAAGCAGATTGATTCAACATTTCATGGGAAGCTTCTTTCAGTCATTCTCCAGGAATTTACAGCTCTTTTTCAAATACTGTATTTTTCGGATTATAAAACGCACATTTTTGTCTTCCAAAAGGGGATGAAAATGTCTGTGCGTCTTCTAGATCAAATATTGCTGAAGCCTCGCCCACCCACTGGTCATTTTTTGGTCTCTGCACACCCCATTATCAGCCTTTATTTGGCCTTCTTCAGGCCTTTTTTAGCCCAAATTTGGTGCTTTTTTCAGGCGGTTTTTGAGGCTGTTCTTTGGCCTTTTTGGGGGGGGGGGCTTAAAAAAAGTCTCAAAATGGGCTGAAAAAAGCCTCAAAAATGGGCTGGAAAAAGGCTGGAAAAGGGCCAAAAAAGGGCCAAGATTGGAGAGTGCAAATGTCAAAAACATTTTTTTTGTTTTCCTCTTCTAAATTAATGTGCGTCTTATAGTCAAAAAAATAAGGTATTTATCTCGCATTTATGAAAACATGGTATAGATCACACCACCATCAGGTAGCTTTGTAACTTGCTGACAAATTATATTCAACATGTAGTTCTCTGGGGAACCTCATCCACATAGAGGGATGTAAGCAATGGGGTATCCCAAGCTTCCATTTTAGACCCAGCACTCTTCAATATTTTCAAAAAAGATCTAGGCGAGGGAATTGAAGGGGAACTGATCAAATTTGAAGATGACACTAAGCTGGCAGGAATAGGCAACACCCCCAGAAGACAAGCTAAAGATCAAACTCAAGCGCACACACACGGCCCCACTGTGAACCAGTAGTAAAGGTAAGTAGAACCCACCCCTGGTCTAGTCTAAGGAAATGAAGGACTGGGGAGAAATGATACCACTTTTCTAACATTTGAGGGGCTCCTACAAAGATGAGGGGGTCAAAACATTTCCCAAAGCACCATTAGCCAAGAGAAGAAACAATGGTTGGAAACTAATGAAGGAGAGAAGCAACCTAGAACTAAAGAGAAATTTCCTAATGTGAAAGCAATCAACCAATGGAATAGCTTGCCTTCAGAAGTTGTGAGTGCTCCATCATTGGAAGCTTTCAAAAAGAGACGCGGACAACCATTTGTCTGAAATGGTGCAGGGTCTCCTGTTTGATTAGTGGGTTGGACTAGAAAAACCTCTGAGGTTCTTTCAAATTCTTATTCTGTTTTTTTTTATTAAAAAGTTTTATAAGAAATACAAACATTTTCTCCCCCCCACCCTTTCCCCCTCCCCCCTCCCCCCCACCCCCCTCCCTAGACTTCCCAGAAAAGGCACAGGGTATAGCATTCACAAACATAAAGCTAAGATATGCTAACAAATTATTGCATTCATATTCTCCCTAAATCTTTAACACCTTATAACTCAAGAACTATAAACATAAACTACTTAAAAATATTTCATTCATAAGCTATATGAATCTTCTTGTTCGGATACTTTTTTTGCATATAGTCAATCCATCTTCTCCATTCTGATATGTATCTTTCATTTGAATGATCTTTAAGATATGATGAAATTTTTGCCATCTCAGCCAGATGCACAACTTTTAATGTCCATTCCTCAATGGTAGGTGGATCTTCCTTATTCCAGTACTGTGCCACCAGTAACCTGGCAGTTGTTATTAAATTCAAAACCAACTTAGTCTCTATTACAGTACAATCCGTGACTATTCCCAACAAAAAAACAACAACTGTGGTGTAAATTTAATTTTTTTCCTTAAAATATTTTGAATAATCCACCATATTTTTATTCAAAAAGCCTTAATTTTTTTACATGTCCACCATATATGAAAATATGTAGCATCTTCACACTCACATCGCCAACACTGGGGTTGTAAATTTGGATACATTCAGGCTAGTTTTTTTGGGTCTAAATGCCATCTATAAAACATTTTGTAAAAGTTCTCTCTTAAGTTTTGAGCTTGTGTGAATCTTACATTTGTAACCCATCTTTTCCCATGTATCCAACATTATTGGTTCCCCTATGTTTTGTGCCCATTTTATCATACAATCCTTGACTAGCTCTGTTTCCGAATCTATTTCCACTAATACATTATGCAACCTTTTAATATGCATTTGACCTTTATCTCTTATTTGCTTTAATAAATTCTCATCCTGCTGCAAAATACCAGTTTTTTGATCCTCTCTCCATCTGGCGAATTCTTATTCTGTTTAATGTTCTGTATTTTCTTGCTTTAATATCACAGCCCATCTGAGGCAAAACCAATTGCAGATACGGAAAAACTTGTAATGGGAGAAGATGGAGAATACAATTTTGCCATCAGTCCTGATCAAGATGAAGTTAGCGGAGTTTATGTTGCTATGTTAGAAACTTTTAGCCAGCAAAATTCAATCTTAATACAGAACAAACAATCCAGCTGAACTCCTTAGCTTGGAGACTAGATCTGATCACAATAAAAGGTTGAGGATTGCTTGAATATTCTGATGCTTGTTTAGTTTTGAAAAATACGTTGTCACCATAGAGCTATTTCTGTCACAAAAGTATCCCAAACTTGCACAGGTTGTTTAACTTTGGAAGATTTTTCTCCATCATCTCTCTCTAACTCACCATCAGGGTGCCAAGTAATACACCCATAGCAAACAGGAATCTGAGGCAAGTAGGTTTCTCAAATATCAGTTTTATTGGACGTATCATATAGGCATAGGCTGCTGAAAACTGACTCTAAATCTTCACTAAAATATGGATGAAATATGAATATTTTTCAATATAATAGTGGCAAAATTAAAAGTTAGAAAGGGGACGGAAACTAGAGAGAGGGGGATTAATGGAATAAATATCTTTATCTAATAAGGTGAAGTAATAATAAGAGGGGAAATCAGAACGTGAACGATGGTAGCATTAAAAATGTTTGAATTATATGGTGATTGGCATAAAAATAACATATTGAAATATTGAATAATTAAATAATGGAAGATTATAATTCAACAAGATATGTGTAATATTACCAGAACTATATAAACTTGTCAATTGTAGTAAATATGATGAATATTATTTTATTGGTATGAAAATGTAAGTCAGTCAGGTGCCACACTGTTCACGCATTGATATGTTTCTAAAAAATTAAAAAATTAAAAACATGAAAAAAAGAAATAAACATTTAGAGTCAGTTTAATGTCAGGGTTCCAAGTAATAGGCCCATAGCAAACAAGACTCTGAGGCAAGCAGGTTCCTCAAATATCAGTTTTATTGGACATCTCATATAGGCATAGGCTGCTGAAAACTGACTCTAAATGTTCCCACAGTTTTCACCTAATTAAAAGTAAAAGTTTTCCTCCTCTTTCCAAACAATCAGTCACATGGTCCAACCAAGGTGTCATCCGGTTGACTGGTGACACCACTCATCTTCCCTCTGGCCATCAGTGGGAATGTCCTTGGTTCCCAGGAGAAAATATTTTGTTTTGGCTACAAAATCCCAGCTATCTCTATTTCCCCCTCCATATCCCTCAGCTCCAGTGCGGCAACACTGAAGCCTCCAACATGGCCTTGGTGAGATCAGCTTCAGGGTTGACACTCACTCTCAAATACCACAAACTGGACAACTGCTCTTTGGAATATCTCGCCCCTTTCTACATCTAATTTAATATTGAGGAATTGGAAGGGGAGAATCAATGGAACCTCAAAGGAAGAGACTTACCTGCCATGGCTGTACAATCTGGGGTGGTTGATGGTCTCCAACTTGCATTCTCCTCTTACTCCATTGGGAGGAGGAGGCAGCACTGAGGACCCAGGCCACGATTTGAACTATTTGGGAAATACTGGAGGAATCCAGAGACAGGATTCTTGCAATCACATCATGGGGTGGGAATTCCCAATTCTCTTTTTCTCTGCATTTTTTCCAAACTTTCTTAGATAACACAGGACTTGAATAGGAACATTGAAATGCTTCCTTTCCATACAATGTGACCATAGATGCATAAGATTTAATGTCATCATACTGAGTCCTTCTCTTTGTCTGGATGAGGAAGGAAAACAAAGCATATTTATTTTGGAGATCAACCCAGAGGTAAAATATATCTATACTTAAAGCTGTCAAAGTTGTTGCAATCCACACCCTTCCCACAATGGATGTATTAGTCGTATCAATCGTTTGTATTATTTTTGCTAATATTCCTGAGGCCTGAAAATCCAGTTGGCATACTAGAATTTTTATTTGACTCTTGATAAGAGAAAAGAACATTTTCCATTTTTCTTGCATGAGAGTTTCTCCAGCACTTGTCTGCATATTTCCTTCTGGGACGGTTCCTGAGAGGACAATGCAAATCCCATTTTTTAGAGCGAGAACTTCCAAGCGTCTTTTGAATTTTTCTCCTCTTTCATTGTCCTGAGAAAGGAGGCCAATCCACGTCCATTGAAACTGCAGGAGCAGATTGACAATTGCTGAGTCAGGAGGTTCTTGGTTTGGGGTCATCCGATATGAAAAAGGAAAACGATGATTTTTCTCAGCCATCTGGTTGGTGATACTATAGTTGATCTAAGATGAAAGAGAAAATAGTGGTAGTTTGTGCGAGTTTTAATGATAAAAGTCAGATGGTAAATCTAAGGGCCTTTCCACACTGCTGAGAGACAGTTCAAATGATAACTGCATGAATTTTGCTGGTTCCCTTGATGTTCTGTCCTGTTTTTCTTGTATGCTCCCTTTGAAACCAGGGAGCTCTGAATTATCTGTGGGTGATGTTCATTGGTGGTCTTTAAAGAGCACACCCTTCTGGTCACATTATAACTCTGTGGGTCACCCATCCCCTCATTCAATTAGTCAATCAGAATAGAGCTGGAAAGTCTTCTAATCCAACCGTGTGTGTGTGTGTGTGTGTGTGTGTGTGTGTGTTTCTGTAACCACATGCTTTGCGCGCATGCACAGCATTCAAAATACACCAATTTTAACATCTACAGCTTACCTTCTAGGGCAGCCCCAGTAAATAAAAGAGCTGAGGCACAGAAATCCACCATTCCAATCAAATCAGCTGAGCTGAGAAACATGGAAGTATAGGACAGGACAGGATGGGGGCAGGTGGGCAAGGACAACTGATCGCCGCAACTACCGGTTCACTAGAACCGGTCTGAACTGGCAGCAGCCCAGCACTGTATGTATATAGACACACACACACACAAAAACATATATATGTATATACACACACACATACTTTGTGAATTAAAAATTCTTTCAGCTCTTCTAATATTTACTCTCTGACTTTCAATTTATTTGGAGAAATATATATTACTGCTGCCTTCTAGGCAAATCTGAACAATTTACAACACGGAATTAATTTCATTTGGCTTTATACCTGTGGAAATTTATAGATGCTCAAGACATTGGAAATATGATCAAAGAGTTCAGAATCCATCTCTTCAAGAATCGCCAGCAGGTTCTTTTCTTTTCCACATCTGTAGTTTGGGATGTTCTCCTGTCCTGTAGACAGCACATCCAGCATGGCCTCATATGTCATTCTTGCATTGAAAAAGTTCTGATAGATGTTGTAGCCCAGGGTGATGTTGGGTAAGAGCCTTGAATTCTGGTTGACCTCATGAACAGCCAACAAGAAGGGTAGAATGTGGTAGAAAGCGTTCTCACTGCAACATAAGAAATTTCATCATCTTTTTTTGCTCTATATCAATGATTTATGTGATCAACTTAAAAGCAATTGCGTTCTTTTTGCCAATGACATAAAATTATTCAATTCTACAGATAATTCCTTTGTTTTGAAAGTGGTTATGTGTCTGAATGGTCATCTATTGGGCAAGTTCAAATTTTGATTAACAAATGCTCTGTCTTACGTATTGGTAAACGTAGTCAGAATACCAAGTATAAGATAGGTGGCATTGATCTAGGAGATGACCCTCACCTTGTTAAAGACCTAGGTGTACTTATCTCTGAGGATTTATGCTCCAAAGCTCACTGTAACAGCATTGCTAAAAAAGCATTAAGAGTTGTTAATTTAATTTTGTGAATCTTTTTTTCTGGAAACATTGTATTGCTCATTACAGCTTATAAAACTTATGCTAGACCAATTTTAGAGTATGTTTGGAATCCCCACCATATATCTGACATCAGTACAATCGAGCGGGTTCAGAAGTATTTCATGAGAAAAGTTGTGCACTCTTCTGTACACAATAGAATTCCCTATGCTACTAGGCTCGGAATTCTCAGTTTGGATAAAGTAAAAAAAAATGAATTTCACAACTGCTATCATCCCTGTCATTGTATATTTATTCTATTATTCTTGTTCTCATTTTTCTTTGACAAATTCCAATAAAGAAGTAAATAAATCTTCAGTTTGGATTTTCATGAAAGCATGTCATATTTACTGTAGCTTTATATCTATATAGTGCGATGCCCAAAAGATAATCAACTTCTTATTATTCAATTCAGGGATCCAACAGATTCCCTAATTAAATCACGAGCCTTCAGCCAAGCTTCAAAAGAAATCCAGTTATTTATTAGGAGCTTCATGTCGGCATGTTCCCAAGTGAAGCCAACTCTGACCCCACATAATTTATGCCCCAATCATGACTCTGTTTCCTCCCTCCCCCCAGGGTGTGTCATCAATCACATTTGCCAATGGAGCAATTTTGCGGGTTGTAGAGAGCACTCCTCTCCAGCCACTGTGATAATGCTGATATACAGCCTTGAAAGAGATAAGTCTGGAATGTGCATCTGTCTTTGCCTGAAACAGTTACAATAGTAAGAAACCTCCACACTTCTTCTACTCAAAAAGAAAGTGTGAAGGTTTCTTACTATTGAGGAATGAACCACATTGTTTAACACATGGTTAGCACACATAACAGCCTCACCCCATAAATTTTCAGGCAAACCAGAATCTGCCAACATAGTTCTAGTCATGGCTTGTAATGTTTGACCTCTTCTCTCAATATACTAATTGTGTTGTAGTCTGTACAGAGCAGACCTTTTATGCTGGATCCCTGCATCCTGCGAAAACTTTTCCAACCTTTGGTTGGTAAATTCTGTACCATTATCAGTCACTAAGCATTTAACCTTAAATTTCTGTTTCCTTTCCACAAAACGCAGCCAGTTGTTAATATGCTGAAATGTTTCACTTTTTGTTTTCATAAGATAACAGAATCCGTATCTTGAATACTGGTCTACTATGTTTAGAATATAGCAGGCACCTCCTATGCTGGGTTTTTTGGGTCCAATTAGGTCTACAAACACTACCTCTAATGGCTTTTTGGTTTTAAAACCATTAACACAGTTTGCTGGTGTTACCCTACTATTTTGCTGACTACAGGCATTGCAATTCAGATATTTACTACATGCTTGTAGTTTTATCTCTTCAGATAATTGAACTGTTTTCTTTAACGTCCTGAAATTTAAATGTCCAAGTCTCCGGTGTAATAGATGAATACATTCATCATGTGGTTTAACATTCTTATAAACAGACTTAGACTTAGCCACCAATACTGGGTTATCCCTTAAAATAAATAAATCTTTTTCTAAACTTGCAGTAACAACCTTGCCATCTTTCTCAATAAAACACTTAGCATTTTTAAATGTTACTGTAAACCCAAATTGCAATAATGATTTAACAGATAATAAATTGAATTTTAACCCAGGAATATATAACATAGGCAATGGTTCATTACTAAATGACCAACGAGCAACACCCTCTCCAGCTACCTTAACCTTCCAGCCATTTGCTCGTTTAACATGTTGGTTACTCTTCTCCATTTTAACAAAAAAAATTCTATTTCTAGAAATAGATTGAGAAGCACCACTGTCAACAACCCAACAATCCTGGTTAACATCAGTAGTTGAACTGGATATAGCTAAATTACAACCCTTCTTGGGTCTAGTATTGTCCCTAACAGACATTTTCTTATTCTTACAATACTTAGCTATATGCCCTTTAGCCCCACAAGCAAAACAGTGTTTTACAAAATAGGCAGTTGAATACATTTTTTCTTCTTTTGGTTGTTGCACTCTCAACTGATCCCTTTCTTGTCTTCTTTGTATTCTTCCAATAACCTACCAGTTATGCCAGCCAATGTCAGTTCATCTCTGGACAAAACCTCTAACGAAGAAACATAGTCGTCATAACTATCATCTAAAGAAGAAAGAATTATATAAACTTGTTGTAGTTCTGAGAAAACAAGTTCCTTTTCATACAGCTCCTGGAAAATTCTGGTCATGGATTCCAAATGAGCCATCATATCTCCACCTTTAAGAAGATGTTGTTTAAATAATCTCTGTGTGAGATAAATATGAGCACCCACAGAGTCACGAACATATAGTCTCTTGGACCAACAACTAGGTGTTGTTGGTCCAACACCTAGCAGCAGACTCTTCGCCACGAATATGGACACCCAGTGTTAGTCCAATAATGCAAAGAGCTCGTTCATTGTCTCTGTTAAACTTGGCTAATTTCTTCGCATCTTCCTCATCAGCTGGATTCCATGCTGTTACATCCAGTGGATTATTAACTATGTCCCACAGTCATTCTCTACGCAAAAGTAGATTACATTTTGTAGACCAGGACACATAGTTTGTTCCATCCAGCCAGGTTATCATGGAGAAATTTGCTGCTTGTTCTAGTGCCATCTTCACTTGGATTGTATATCACAAACACAGTTTGTACTATTCACATTAACTCTCAGTTTAGCTCTTAACAATCCTAATTAGTTCTGGTTGGCTCTGGGCCCATAACCAATGTTAAGGATATTGTTGTTGTGTTACCAACCAACAGAGTGTAAAGCACAGAGAAATGTTGCTGAGAGCAATGAATAAGAGATGTGCAAACTGGTTTATCAAAAGTTTACTTTATAGTGAAAAAGCAATCTCATAGTCTTTAAATCAATCCAAATCTTTGCCAGTTAAATCAGTCCAGTGATACAGATATCTTCTTACCACACAAGCAGTAGTTGGTTAGAATAACAAACTCACTCTGGTTCACAAACCACGATGGTAGCAGATCCATCCAACGATGATAGCACAATGGATAGCACTCCTCACACAATGGTAGCTTATCATCAACTGAATACGTTACAGTACCTTTCTTAAATACGTTCACAACTAATTACAGCATGACTCAGCATTACAACGAATCAGCAGGAAAACTTTAAAGTCACACAATACATATTCATATTAAAGTCACAGAACACATATATTGCCTGGACAACTTGTTAGGCTCAAACCATATCCTAACAGTAACTGTTTCAATCTGCTTAGAATAAACGTTTTGCAAAACCAAAAGCATTTATTTTATTCACTTACCTGTTTACAAAGCTAATATATCACTCATATCAATTCACAACAATCCATAAAATGTAATTAAAATCATACCACTCAGGTGTGAACTAAATCATATCCCTGATGAACATACAGAGGAGGTGACAAATAGATTTAAGGAATTAGATCTGACAGACAGAGTGCCTGAAGAACTATGGATGGAGGTTCGGAACATTGTACAAGAGGTAGCAATGAAAACCATCCTCAAAAAAAGTAATCCAAGAAAGCAAAATGGCTGTCAGAGGAAGCTTTGTAAATAGCTGAGGAAAAAGGGAAGCAAAAGGCAAGGGAGAAAGGCAAAGGAGAAAACTCACTTTCCAACATCTGTTTGTATTCTTTGTCTTTACATATATTTTGATTCAATGTCCATCTTTTAAATCTTTTTTGTCCTTTACATTTTATAGTTATTGGGTTATGGTCTATCCACTCATTTACTCCTATTTCTACTTCTTCCAATACTGTCCGTATTTCAGCTGTCATCCAAACCATATCAATCCTGGACCAGGATTGATGTGGGTGTGAATAAAATGTATATTGGCTCTCTCCTCTATGCATTTCTCTGTTATGTCTTGTAAAGGCAAATAAATTAAGAAGAGAAATGTTATAAATATATATATATATATAAAGAAAAGATATTGGAGCACGTAAAATCAATCACCAGAATCCTTGGATGAGTTAACAATTACCTTTTCAGTTGGTGGGTTGGAGGCTTGGAAAATGAAAATTGGTACAATAGAGCTATGATTCCAGACATTATTCCCGTAATCCAGTAGTCTCCTGGCTTGTAGTAATGGAACCACTCCTTTTCTTCTATGATCACCTTAAATGGACATTTCATCAGCGTACTGGCACAGGGAATTTGAGAGAGAAACTGAAGCAGAAAAAGCTGTATATGCAGCAGCAGCAACATTTGACATACAGTATACTGCAGGAGATCCTTCCTAGAGTTCTTTCTTCAGCACAGAGCTAAATCTCAGAAATCGCAAAAAGACCACAACTACAGTGAAGAAGATCCAGTTTACCCCCAGATTTGGAAGAGCTATCTGCAATTTCAGACTGCTAGAGTATTTGCCCAGCTTTACCCCAAACTCTGATCTCATCACAGGAGGCTGTTACAAATCAGATTATCACATGCTATCTATCCCATTTGTTGTTACTTTGATTGGCAACTAATTGTGGTGGTGGAAATCCCATAAACCTTGTTCAAAGGAGAATAAATAATCATGATTTTAATAATTAGAAAGGGGATTGGGAATGAGCCTTGGCCATAAAAGTGTGCCATTGGAGAAAAGAGTTTTGTTTGACTCAGGAGAATAATCCTAATTTGAGAGTCGAGAAAGAAACAATTCAGGGAAGTTTGATTGTTTTTTAGTCTCCAAACTTATTCTATTTAATAAAGATTAAAATGTGGAAAAAACAGTTCAACACTCTTGAACTAGGCAGTGGGCCATTATAATAACTTTTTTTTTGTCTGGTGTGGATGAGGCCATCTTCTTCAATGAAGGTTAGATACTCCAGATTGGTTAACCCCAGATCATGACATATTGAACAACCTATTGTTGTTGATGATGAGCTGTGGTGCTGCAGTGGTTGAGTGCAGTACTGCAGGCTACTTCTGCTGATCACCAGCTGCCAGCAGTTTGTCAGATCGAATCTCACCAGGCTCAAGATTGACTCATCCTTCCATCCTTCCGAGGTCGGTAAAATGATGACCCAGATTGTTGGGGGCAATAGGCTGACTCTGTAAACTGCTTAGAGAGGGCTGTAAAATACTATGAAGTGATATATAGCAATCACAATAGCAGACTTATATACTACTTCACAGTGCTTTACAGCCCTGTCTAAGCGGTTTACAGAGTCAGCCTATTGCCCCCAACAATCTGGGTCATCATTTTACCGACCTCAGAAGGAAGGAAGGCTGAGTCAAACTTAAACCACTGAGAATCAAACTGCCAAATTGCAGGCAGCCAGAAGACAGCAGAAATAGCCTGCAATACTGCGTTCTAACCACTGTGCGTCCTCCTCCTCCTGATGTGATGACATTTGCTGTCTCTTACATAAGATATCTAGTAGGGAACCAAGAGATGATCCTGTATGAATACAATCCCACAATGGCTGAAGGTGAAAGGCTAAACAAAATTTGAGGACCTGAGCCCAGAGCCTTTGCTATACGACAGTGGTGGTGAACCTTTTACTCACCAAGTGCCAAAACATGACAAAACGTGCTTGATGAATAGAATAGAATAGAATAGAATAGAATAGAATAGAATAGAATAGAATAGAATAGAATAGAATAGAATAGAATAGAATAGAATAGAATAGAATAACAGAGTTGGAAGGGACCTTGAAGGTTTTCTAATCCAACCCCCTGCTTAGGCAGGAAACCATATAACATTTTATTCTTGTTGAGTTCATTCTTGTTGAGTGCTGCATTCTGGACCCTTTGATTTGGTAAACAATTGGAGGGAGGAAATGTTTCCTATCTTTGCAGATAACCTAGAAGTGGCTAGGATAGATTTGACACTGCAATGACAGAAATCAAAATTAGGACAATCTAGAATCCTGATTTAACATAATGAGTGAAACTGATCAGTATGTGAATAAAAATACATTGCAATTGCTTTGCTTTTCCAATGCTTTCTCCATATCCAAAGAGAGATAGTGTAGAAGGCAGAGGCAATGGCATTTAGAGACCATTATCAAGATAAGGACAGATAAAAGAAGTACTGATTTATATGATGTAGCTTTCCTAATCTGTAATACACTGAAGGGCTGACTGACAAAAAAACAAAGACAAACATAACATGCACAAAAACAAATTTATATATTTATAGGTAAAGGTTTAAGTGGGTATAGGTAAAGATTTCCCCTATTAGTCATGACCAACCCAAGGGGCAGTACTAAACTTTGATTCAGAAATGAAGAGGCTTTATTTATTTTTTATTTATTATTATTATTTATTAGTCACATTTCTATGCCATCCAACTCCCTAGGGACTCTGGGTGGCTTACAACAAAAAAACCCAATGTGAACAATATCCCGTAAAAAAATTTTAAAGGAACATTCAAAACCCATATATTCCATTCCATGGCCGGGTCTCGCAAGATCGCCACAGCGATATCAATGGCCCCAGGCCTGCCGTAAAAGCCAGGTCTTCACCACTTTCCAGAAGGCCAATAGGGTGGGGGCGGTCCTCAGGAGGTAATTGGTTCCAGAGAGCTGGGGCAGCCACAGAGAAGGCCCTCCCCCACAGGCCTGCCAAACAACATTGTTTAGCTGACGGGACCCGGAGGATACCCACTCTGTGGGATCTTACCAGTCGATGGGAGCTATGCGGTAGAAGGCGGTTTCGAAGATAGCCTGGCCCTGAGCCATGTTTAAAGATGTGTCCATGGTCATGTGGCTGGCATGACTATGCACTGAAGATGCACGGAACATTGTTACTTTCCCACTGAAGTGGTACCTATTTATCTTCTTGCATTTACATGCTTTTGAATGGCTAGGTTGGCAGGACACACACATAGACACACAAACACTGTATGTACAGTATATGGAAATGGAAATGGATATGGATCTGGTCATGGATAAAAAACAGGAACCAATTTTAATACTCATAAGCACATCTTCATTGTCACATCATGTCTACATGATTTCCTCCCAAAATCATTCAGAGTTGTACATATTTTTCTTTTGATTGAAGATTGTCAAAAATAATAATTTGTCTCATTAATTTATTCAAAGGGATGGAGGGAAAAATTAAAGTTGCTCCAATGTTCATGTTGATATTTGATCTATTCTTCATATATAGAATGTTACCTCTCTCTCTCTCTCTTTCTTGATCTCCCCTAACCATCTCTCTCTCTCTCTCCCTCTGTCTCTCTCTCCCCCCCTCTCTCTCTCATTTATCTATGAATGATCTTGCATTATAGAGCCAGAAGAGATCAATCAAATATATACATATTTGAAATTAACTATTTTTTAAAAACAAAGTCAGAACATCACCCCAGAAAATAAAATATAACACCAGCACACCAACCTATATAGTAACAAAAACACACATCGTCATTAGCCATAGTCTTCAATTTAATCTAAAACCATATCAGAACATCTCTGGTCACAGTTTATCTGGCCTGGTTTCAGAAACTTTATTAATGTCATAATATGAATTCAGATTAGGACAAATGAAGGATATGATTATTTCAGATAGTTTGAGTTGTTTTACCAACTTTCTATCCAACCTCCTGGGGGTTTGAGGGATTGGGCCCCTGGGTTTAGGCTGGTTTATTTTAATGCTAGGTCTGTGGTCCATAAAGCTCCCCTCATTTGATTGAGGAGGAAACCGCAGACCTGGCATGCATTACGGAAACCTGGTTGGGCTCAGAGGCGGGTGTCCCTCTGACTGAATTGTGTCCACCAGGTTTCCGGGTGCTGCACCAGCCAAGAGCCCAGGGTAGGGGAGGGGGGGTGGCGGTGGTTATTAGGGAGGTCCTTAGTCCGTGGGAGGTCACTGCTCCTAAGATTGACGGGTGTGAGGCCCTCCTCATGAGGTGGGGCCAGTATGGTCAGTTGGGCTTGTTGATTGTGTACCTGTCTCCCAGCTGCGTATCAACAGCCCTGCCCGGGCTGCTCGACGCCCTCTTGGAGCTGGTGATGGTTTCCCAGACTTATTGTTCTGGGGGACTTCAATCTGCCATCCCTGGGTGTGGCGTCGGGTGTGGCTCGGGAGTTCATGGCTTCCATGGCAGCTATGGACCTGACCCAGATTATCCAGGGCCCGCCTCATGAGGGGGGGGGCACACACCCGATCTGGTTTTTGTCTCAGAGCAGTGGCGAGATGAGTTCGGTGGGGGATCCCCTACTATTTATCACCTGTCATGGACCGACCATTATCTCCTTTGGCTAGGCTTCCATTACACCGCCCCTCCTCGCTGGGAGGCGGAACCGACCATCTGGTTCCACCCCAGGCGCCTGATGGACCCTGAGAGGTTCCAGAAGGAGCTTGGGATGATCCCTCTCTCTCTCTCCCACACCCAGCCGCGGTGATAGCGGCTTCTTTGAGGGAGGGAAACTTCCCAACCGCCTTGAAGGAGGCGGTGGTGAGGCCCCTCCTCAAGAAGCCGGTCTTGGACCCAGCTGTATTAAATCATTTTCGTCCAGTCTCCAACCTTCACTTTTTAGCAAAGGTTGTTGAGAATGTGGTTGCATGTCAGCTCCCGCTGGTCCTGGATGAAGTGGATTACCTCGACCCATGCCAATCAAGTTTCAGGCCTGGGTACAGCACGGAGACGGCATTGGTCGCACTGGTGGATGATCTTGGGAGGGCCCGGGACAGAGGTCATTCCTCTGTTCTGGTCCTTCTGGATCTTTCGGCGGCATTTGATACCATCGACCATGGTATCTTGCTGCGTCGCCTCGAGGGGTTGGGAGTGGGAGGCACTGTTTTACAGTGGTTCTCCTCCTACCTCTCGGGTCGAACGCAGGCGGTGTTGGCGGGGGGGCAGAATCAACCTTGAGGCCCCTCACCTGTGGGGTGCCTCAGGGGTTGGTTCTCTTGCCTCTCCTGTTCAACATCTATATGAAACCGCTAGGGGAGATAATCCGTGGTTTTGGGGTGAGGTATCATCAGTACGCTGATGATACTCAGCTTTATATTTCCACCCCGAACCAACCCAGTGATGCCCTTGATGTGATGGCCTGGTGCCTGGAAGCGGTACGGGTCTGGATGGGTAGTAACAAATTGCAACTCAACTCGGCCAAGACCAAGTGGCTGTGGGTACTGGCATCTCGGTTCAGGGGAGAGGTGCTATCGCTGACTATAGGGGGTGAAGTTTTGCCCCCTGTAGACAGGGTGCGCAACTTGGGCATCCTTCTGGATTCACGGTTGAGCTTAGAAGACCAGATAACGACCGTGACCAGGGGGGCATTCGCCCAGATACATCTGGTGCACCAGTTGCATCCCTACTTGGACCGAGATGCCCTACGCACAGTTACTCATGCGCTGGTCACCTCACGGATTGACTACTGCAACGCTCTCTACATGGGGCTGCCCTTGAGGACCACTCGGAGGCTTTAGCTGGTGCAAAATGCAGCCGCGTGGGTTGTGATGGGAAAATCCCGATACTCCCATGTTACACCCCTCCTGCGCGGTTTGCACTGGCTACCGGTTGCCCTCCGGGTGAGATTCAAGGTGCTGGTGTTGACCTATAAAGACCTACATGGCTTAGGACCAGGATATTTGGCGGACCACCTACAGCCAGCAACAACATCCCATCGCCCGGTTCGCATCCATAGAGAGGGCCTACTCAGGGTGCCATCAGCTAGACAGTGGCGGCTGGCAGCCCCCAGGAGTAGAGCCTTCTAGGTTGGGGCACCCACCCTCTGGAATCAACTCCCCTTGGAGCTCCGACTAGCGCCTGACCTTCGCACCTTCCGCTGGGAATTAAAAACTTGGCTTTTCAAATCCCTTGACCTGGTCTGATGATGGGGTTTTAAGGGTTTTAAGGGTTTTAATGGGTTAATTTTAAATTTTTTAGATTTTAGTCTTTATTTTTATTGTGGCTTGTGTTTTATTGTTGTGAGCCGCCCTGAGTCCATTGTGAGATAGGGCGGCATATAAGCCGAATAAAATAAATAAATAAATAAATAAATAAATAAATAAATAAATAAATAAATAAATAAATAAATAAATAAATAAACTTTATTACTCAATTATTATAATAAAAATTTTGCATGGAATGAAGAAAGATAAGCAACAACACATGAAACATTACTTCAAAGTATGTGATTTCATGCTGCATGTAAATGTACAAAAATAAAACCCAGCACAAAGAAATTTAATGATTTTTTATCATCAGATGTTCTTTGGTGTTCATGTCAGGTCTCAGGATAATAATGTAGCATTTGGGGATAAAGATGCAGCCCAGTAAACCCAGGCCAGAGGCCAGGATGGAGAAAATCTGCACGGCTACCATGTATTTCCCCTTGGTGCTCAGATAAGTGGGAACAAAGGAGATCCAAACGCTACAAAAAACCAACATGCTGAAGGTGATCAGTTTGGCTTCATTAAAAGCCCCTGGAAGATTTCGAGCCAGAAATGCCACCAAGAAACAGATGGCAGCCAAAAAACCCATGTAGCCAAGAGCAGAGTAGAACATGGTGACAGAGCCTTCATTGCACTGCAGCAGGATGTGTTCTGGTTGGGAATGAAAGTCAGAATCTGGGAATGGGGGAAAGACTCCCAGCCACATCATACAGAGGCCTACTTGAATACCAGAGCAGGATAAAACAATAGAGTTGGCCAGACTCTTCCCCAGCCATTTCCTCATGCTGCTGCCTGGCTTTGTGGCCAGAAAGGCCACCACCACCATGACAGTCTTGGCCAGCAAGGAAGACACAGCAACTGAGAAAACAATACTGAAAATGGTTTGTTGGAGGAGACAGGTCATTTTCACGGGGCGACCGATGAATAGAAGGGAGGTCAAGAAAGAAAGCAGGAGTGAAACCAGGAGGATGTAGGTGAGTTCACAGTTGTTGGCTTTGACTATGGGAGTGTCTCGGTATTTCATGAAGATTCCCAGAATAAAGGCGGTGGTTAGGGACAAAGTGATCGCAAAGAAAGCCAGGATGAGTCCCAACAATTCTTGATAGGATAAGAAGCTTATATTTTTGGGGACACACTGATCTCACTTCTTATTGGAATACTGGTCATCTGGACACTTTTCACAATGGGCTGCATCTGAGAAAAAAAAATGGTTATCATGAATCTGTTTCGGCAGCTGTAGGAGCATGAAAACCGCATCAGAAATCAATTATTTCATTTTCAAGGAATAATATAATATTTCTCCCCAGGGATATCCATACGACACAACATTAGTTAAAATAATCAAACTGTCTTTTTAAAGGCTGAAGATGAATGTGATTATCAGCTCTCAAAACTTCTTTCCTAAAACAAAGCAAGAAAGTAACAACTGAATAGAAATCAGCAACCTTTCATTATTTCTTTTAATACTCACATCATCATCCAAATTTGGCAATAGTGCCCAATCTTTGAAGTTTGTGGATGTCTTCAGGAAATGTAATGTTTTTCTTACTTATTGATCAACCCCCCCCCAAAAAAACAAGATAGAATATTGATTGTATCTTTAATTTTTTGGGGTTATTTTTGGAGCCACCTACTGTACCTTCTTGCTCAGAGAATGTTCCTTCCATACACAGAGAACAGTCGTAGCAGCAAACTGGGGCTCCCTCTCTCACCACCTTGGCATAACCCGGGTGGCAACTTTCTCTACATCTTGAATAAGGCACCATCTAAACATAAACAGGATGGTTAGTCAGGGTGATATATGAATTAGAAGATTTTACTGAAATCAAGTGTCTTCCAGAAGCTCAGGAACACATTGAGCAAAATCAGCCAAGAAGTCGTGCCATGAACTTTAATTATTCTACTTGCAAGGGGCAAATAAAAGGTCATTCTCTTTCTCTATCAATCTCCATTGTAATGCCAAAACAGATTCATTTCCTCATTCTTTTTTCCAAAGGAAAGTAGTTCCATTGCAAAAGTTGTTTCTCCTTAGGGCATGTATAAGAATGCTATAATTTACTATATTTTTCGGAGTATAAGATGCACCCCCCCCCAAAAGAGGATGAAAATTTGAGTGCATCTTATATACCAAATGTAGCCAAAAATGTGAGGCACAGATGAGGCGATGGTCTATGGCAATCCCTGTAGCCTGGAACAGCTGATTGGGATTATTCTGGGAGAACAATCCACCTGACAATCAGTTCCTTGTGTTGAATCAGGCTGCAATAATGTGCTGACGCTGACCTGGCTGTTCATGCAAGGATTGTCAGAGTTTTCAGCAACAAGGAAAACACAAGCAGAGGGGAGGAGTTTCAGTTTTAGTTTCTGTGATCAGCACAACATGCAGCTTTACAACAATTGACCTAACCTACGCCCAGGCTCCTTCCTTGTTGCTCACACAGCAAATACTGTTTCAGTTTCCAAACAGCCCTCAACTTTCTCACACACTGACAGGACGCTAGCCAGATGAATACTGATGGATGCTGGTAGCCAGAGGCAGATTTTTTTTTCTTATTTTCCTCCCACAAAACTAAGGTGTGTCTTATAGTCCGGAGCATCTTATACTTTGAAAAATACGGTATATATGTTTTTCTCCATCTTTGCTTTCTCAGGAAACCTCCAATATCTAGCTTTCTCTAGAGTCCCTATCTTTCTCTCCTACAACTGATCATTGTATCATCATATGTAAATTACTTTTTTAGCTGCCCACATTTCCTTCACCACATTCTTAGTGATATCTTTCTCTTATGCAATTCAGTGGGCTAAACCCTTCATGTTCTGGATTTTCTCCCAAAGGTGCTTTTTCAAAAGACAACTGATCTTTGTTTTCCTTTGAAGATGTTTTGCTTCTCATTCCAGGAGCTTCTTCAATTTTGACTGAATGGTGAAGTATGGAAGGATTTATATTCCTTACAGTCATTTGGTGGCTAGCAATCTTTCTGAAAGTTGTTGAGGCCACTTAAAATTTATCTGTGCCCTCAAGGTCATGTCAATAGTGCAAATGGGGCTCCCCTTGAAGAGCACCCGGAGGTTCCAGCTGGTCCAGAATGCGGCCGCGCGGGTGATTATGGGTGCGACTTGACGCACCCATGTGACACCTCTCCTGTGTGAGCTGCACTGGCTCCCGGTGGTCTTCCGGGTGCAGTTCAAAGTGTTGGTCACCACCTTTAAAGCGCTCCATGGCTTAGGGCTCGGATACCTACGGGACCGCCTTCTGTCACCAATAGCCTCCCACCGACCAACACGCTCCCACGGAGAGAGGCTCCTCAGGGTGCCATTGGCAAAACAATGTAGGCTGGCGACCCCCAGGGGGAGAGCCTTCTCTATCGGTGCACCCGCCCTCTGGAATGAGCTACCCCCTGGGATCTGTATGATTCCTGATCTCCGTGCTTTTTCCAGGCCCTCAAGATCTTGTTATTTCACCAGGCGGACCTGGCTGACTAAATAAAATTTGGATGGGGTATTTTAAATTATGGGGTTTTTAATTAAGAAAGCCAAGATTTGTTTAATTTTGTTTTAAATGGGTTTTAAATTTTGTATGGTTTATTGTCTTTTTATCATGGCTGTACACTGCCCTGAGTCCCTCGGGAGAAGTGCGGTATATAAAACTAATGAATCAAATCAAATCAAATGGGTGTGGAACATTCCTGCAATTGCTGAATCTATATCCTGTTTACAACACAGTCTTTTCAGTGGTTCCAAATCTTTCCATCCTCCACCATTCAGTCAGAACTGCAGAAGCTTCTTTGATGAGAAGTGAAACATCTTCAAAGAAAAACAAGAAAGTCAAACAAGAAAGGGAAAACAAAGTCCAGGTGCCTTTTGAGAAACAACCATGACCGGGATGACTGAGAATCTCCATAGATATTCTGGATTTTCTCTTACTGAAAACAAGAAAATTTGATATACTATAAATTGCGGCAATATATTCCAGTTTAATAATGGAGATTGCAAATCCCGCAATACTATGCAGCAGGTTTCAGCATGTGATAGATTATTGTAAAACCTCTAAAGTAAAATGATATCTAATAAATTAATGATTTTAAGTTCTCTTATTTGGAAGTTATCTCAACAGGCCTCAATAAGAATTATTTCTGAACAGAAAAATTTCTACATATGGAGATAAATAGAAGAGCAAAATCCAAGCAGCCTCAACTACTTTGTTAAATAAAGTTGGCCATTGGATGGCACTTTGATTGACAGAAATCTTGACTTCCGAGGAGGCTTGTCTTTCTGCATTCCCAATTTTCACCCCCGCATCTGATTTGTTCAAAATTGATGTCCACTGCATGATATCAAAGTCACCAACAGGAACTCCATTTTCATCAAAAGAAATCCCATCTATGGAAATATTGTGATGTTGGACGTTTCTCAGGAACCTATGAAGCTGCAGAAACATAGAAAAAACATTACAGTTTGAGCCTTTATTCAATGTTTTTTTTTTTCTTGTTATTATTCTGGATTGGAGGTACTCTGAATAATTCCATCTCTTTAAATCACCACTGCAGTCTGAAGCAGATCAGTTCAGCATTTCATGGGAAGCTTCTTTCAGTCATTCTCCAGAAATTTACAGCTCTTTTTCAAATACCGTATTTTTTGGACTATACGACACATTTTTTTGTCTCCCAAAATGGGGTGAAAATGTCTGTGCATTTTATAGACCTAATATTGCAGACGCCTCACCCCAAAATGGGCTGAAATAAGCCCTGAATATGGGCCAAAAAATGGCTGCAAAAGGGCCAAAAAAGGGGCCAAGAATGGAGCATACTGAGGCCAAAAACCTTTTTTTGTTGTTTTTCTCTTCTAAATTTAGGTGTGTCTTAAAGTCAGGTGCACCTAATAGTCTGGAAAATATGGTTCTTTTTCAAATATTTATCTCACATTCTTGAAATCATAGTATAGATAACACCACCATCAGGTGTCTTTGTAGCTGTCTGACAAATTATATTCAACATATAGTCCTCAAGGGAACCTCATCCACATGGAGGGAAGTAAGCAATGGGATACCCCAAGCTTCCATTTTAGGCCCAGTACTCTTCAACATCTTCAAAAAAGATGTAGGCAAGGGAATTGAAGGGAACTCATCAAATTTGCAGATGACACTAAGCTGGCAGGAATAGCCAACACCCCAGAAGACAAGCTCAAGATCCAAAAAGATCTTGACAAATTGAACATGGTCCTCTACCTAACAGAATGAAATTCAACATAGATAAAAATAAGGTTTTACACTTAGGCAAGAAAAACCAACAGTATAGATACAGACCATGTGAAACTTAGCTCAATGCCAGTACCCATGAGAAGGATCTTGGAATACTAGTGGACAGTCACTTAAATATGAGCCAACAATGTCTGGCAGTAGAAAAAATGCCAATGCACTCCTAGGCTGCATTAGTTCTGGTTAACAAAATATATAAAAGATATTGAAATTCTGGAAAGACTGTAGAGATGAGCAAAATTTTTTAGGGGGTTGGAGGCTAAAACATACCAAGAACAGTTACGGGAATTTGGTATGTCTAGTCCAGTGGTGGGTTCCTCCCAGTTCGGTCCGGTTCGGCTGAGCCAGTAGCGGTGATGATATGAAGTCACCGAACCGGTTCTGCCCCCCCCACCCTCCCACCCCCCCCACATTATTCTTACCTTTTATTTGGTCCCACCCCCAATCTATTGCTGCCTCCTGAGTCCCAGCTGATGACTAGAGGGAAAAAAACTGTTTAAACTATTGCCCAGGGGCTTCAAAGGGCCGTCCTACAGCTGATCAGTGTTAAAAGCAAACAAATTAGTCAGGTCGTAAGTGCGAGGACTGGTCATAAGTGCGAGGACCTTCCAGAAATGATTCTGCCCAGGTAGCCACGCCCACCTAGTCACATGACCTCCAAGCCACACACACAAAATAAGCCATGCCCACAGAACCGGTAGTAAATAAATTTAGAACCCACCCCTGGTCTAGTCTAAGGAAAAGAAGGACTGGGGAGAAATGATATCACTTTTCTAATATTTCAGGGGTTCCTATAATAGTGGGTTTTACTAGAAAAACCTCTGAGATCCTTTCAAAATCTTATTCTATGTTTTATGTTCTATGTTTTGCTGCTTCACCATCTGAGGCAAAACCATTTGCAGATATGGGAAAACTTGTAATGGGAGAATACAATTTTGCCATCAGTCCTGATCAAAATAAAGTTAGCAGAATTTAACATTGCGCTAGGAATGTGAAAAAATTGTATAGTGATGTTATCTCTTTCAAAGAATAGCTATGGAAGCATATTGATTAATTCAGGAGATGTGTGGATGAACCTTTTGTTGACCCCAGAAGATGCTTTGATTTATATCTTGTTGCTATGTTAGAAACTTTTAGGCAGCAAAGTTCAATCTTAATCCAGAACAAAAAATCCAGCTGAACTCCTTAGCTTGGAGATCACTCTGTGATCACAATAAAGAGTTGAGGATTGCTGGAATATTCTGATGCTTGTTTGATTTGGAAAATTACGTTGTCACCATAGAGCTATTTCTGTCACAAAAGCATCCCAAACTAGCACAGGTTGTTTAACTTTGGAAGATTTTTCTCTATCATCTCTCTCTAACTCACCATCAGGGTTCCAAGTAATACGCCCATAGCAAACAAGACTCCGAGGCAAGCAGGTTCCTCAAACATCAGTTTTATTGGACATATCGTATAGGCATAGGCTGGTGAAAACTGACTCTAAATGTTCCCACAGTTTTCACCTAATTAAAAGTAAAAGTTTTCCTTCCCTTTCCAAACAATCAGTCACATGGTCCAATCAAGGTGTCATCTGGTTGCCTGGTGACTTCACTCAGCCTCCCTCTGGCCATTGGTGGGAATGTCCTTGGTTCCCAGGAGAAAATATGTTGTCTTGGCTACAAAACTCCAGCTATCTCTATTCCCCCCACCCCTCTATCCCTCAGCTCCAATGTGGCAACACTGAAGCATCAAAATGGCCTCAGTCAGGTCAGTTTCAAGGTTGACACTCACTCTCAAATACCACAAACTGGGCAACTGCTCTTTGGAATATCTCACCACTTTCTACATCTAATTTAATATTGAGGAACTGGAAGGGGAGAATCCATGGAACCTCAAAGGAGAAGACTTACCTGCCATGGCTGTACAATCTGGGCTGGTTGATGGTCTCCAACTTGCATTCTCCTATTACTCCGTTGGGAGGAAGAGGCAACACTGAGGACCCAGGCCACAATTTGAATTATTTGGGAAATACTGGAGGAATCCTGAGACAGGATTCTTGCAATCACATCATGGGGTGGGAATTCCCAATCCTCTTTTTCTCTGCATTTTTTCCAAACTTTCTTAGATAACACAGGACTTGAATAAGAACATTGGAACGCTTCCTTTCCATACGATATGACTGTAGATGCATAAGATTTAATGTCATCATACTGAGTCCTTCTCTTTGTCTGGATGAGGAAGGAAAACAAAGCATATTTATTTTGGAGATCAACCCAGAGGTAAAATATATCTATACTTAAAGCTGTCAAAGTTGTTGCAATCCACACCCTTCCCACAATGGATGTATCAATTTTTTGTATTATTGCTGCTAACATTCCTGAGGCATGAAAATCCAGTTGGCATACTATAATTTGTATTTGACTGTTGATAAGAGAAAAGAACATTTTCCTTTTTTCTTGCATGAGAGTTTCTCCAGCACTTGCTTGCATATTTCCTTCTGGGACGGTTCCTGACAGGACAATGCAAATCCCATTTATTAGAGCGAGAATTTCCAAGCGTCTTTTGAATTTTTCTCCTTTTTCATTGTCTCGAGAAAGGAGACCGATCCACGTCCATTGGAAATGCAGGAGCAGCTGGATGATTGCTGAGTCAGGAGGTTCTTGGTTTGGGGTCATCCGATATGAAAAAGGAAATGGATGATTTTTCTCAGCCATCTGATTGGTGAAACTATAGTTGATCTAAGATGAAAAAGAAAATATTGGTAGTTTTTCCAGTTTTAACGATAAAAGTCAGCTGGTAAATCTAAGGGCCTTTCCACACTGCTGAGAGACCCTTCAAATGATAACTGCATGAATTTTGCTAGTTCCCTTAAAGTTCTGTCCTGTTGTCTTGTATGCTCCCTTTGAAACCAGGGAGCTCTGAATTATCTGTGGGTGATGTTCATTGGTGGTCCTCATAGAGCACACCCTTCTGGTCACATTAGAACTCTGTGGGTTACTCATCCACTCAGTCAATTAGACAATCAGAATAGAACTGGAAAGTCTTCTAGTCCAACCACATATGTGTGTGTGTGTTTTTTTTTCTGTGATCGTGTGCTTTGTGCATGTGCACAGCATTCAAAATACACCAATTTTAACATCTACAGCTTAGCTTCTAGGGTAGCCCCAGTAAATCAGCTGTGCTGAGAAACACGGAAGTATAGGACAGGATAGGATGGGGGCAGGTGACAGGGACAGGGACTACTGATCGCCGGAACTACTGGTTCATAACAACCGGTCTGAACCGGCAGCAGCCCAGCACTGTATGTATATAGACACACACACACACACACACACACACACACACACACACACACACACACACGTGTATGTGTCTGTGTATGTGTGTGTGTGTATATATATGTAGTATATACATACATGTATGTGTGTGTGTGTATATATATATATATATACACACACACACAAACAAACATATATATGTATATACACACAAACATACTTTGTGAATTAAAAATTCTTTCAGCTCTTCTAATATTTACTCTCTGACTTTCAACTTATGTGGAGAAATATATACAAGTGCTGCCTTCTAGGCAAATCTGAACATTTTACAACATGGAATTAATTTCATTTGGCTTTATACCTGTGGAATTTTATAGATGCTCAAGACATTGGAAATATGATCAAAGAGTTCAGAATCCATCTCTTCAAGAATCGCCAGCAGGTTCTTTTGTCTTCCACATCTGTAGTTTGGGATGTTCTCCTGTCCTGTAGACAGCACATCCAACATGGCCTCATATGTCATTCTTGCATTGAAAAAGTTCTGATAGATGTTGTAGCCCAGGGTGATGTTGGGTAAGAGCCTTGAATTCTGGTTGACTTCATGAACAGCCAACAAGAAGGGCAGAATGTGGTAGAAGGTATTGTTACTGAAACATAAGAAATTTCATCATCTTTTTTGCTCTATATCAACAATTTATGTGATCAACTTAAAAGCAATTGCGTTCTTTTTGCCAATGACATAAAATTATTCAATTCTACAGATAATTCTGTTGTTTTGCAAAATGATCTCAGCTACGTTTCTGAATGGTGTCTGAATGGTCATCTATTTGGCAACTTCAAATTTCAATTAACAAATGCTCTGTCTTACATATTGATAAACGTAATCAGAATGTCAAGTATAAGATAGGTGGCATTGCTCTAGCAGATGACCCTCACCTTGTTAAGAACCTAAGAGTACTTATCTCAGACAATTTATGCTCCAAAGCTCACTGTAACAGCACTGCTAAAAAATTTCTCTAATAGAGTTGTCAAAGTCTGGAATGCCCTACCTGATTAAGTTGTCTCAGCTACAAATTTTCACAGTTTCAGTCACAAATTGACTTCCGTGGACCTTACTTCATGCTTTAAGGGGTCAGTAGAGGGAGTATGCGGAGGTGCACTAATATGCCTATCGTCCAGGGGTAAAATTCAGCAGGTTCTGGAGAACTAGTAGTGGAAATTTTGAGTAGTTCAAAGAACTAGCAATTACCACCTCTGGCTGGCACCAGAGTAGGGTGGGAATGGGGATTTTGCAGTATCCTTCCCCTGGATTGGGGTGGCAATGTAGATTTTGCAGCATCATTCCCCTGCCACACCCACCAAGCCATGTCCACCAAGCCACACCATGCCCACCAAGCCACGCCCACAGGCTGATAGTAAAAAAAATTGAATTTTGCCACTGCTATCGTCCCTTCATTGTATATTTATTCTATTATTCTTGTTCTCATTTTTTTTGACAAATTCCAATAAAGAAAGAAATATATCTTCAGTTTGGATTTTCATGAAAGCATCTCATATTTACTGTAGCTTTTTATCTATATAGTGCAATCAGGGATCCAACGGATGCCATAATTAAATAATGAGCCTTGAGCCAAGCTTCAAAACAAATCCAGTTATTTATTAGGAGCTTCATGTTGGCACATTCCCAAGTGAAGCCAACTCTGACCCCACATAATTTCCGCCCCAATCATGACCCAGTTTCCTCCCTCCTTCCAGAGTTTGTCATCAATCACATTCACCAATGGAGCAATTTCGCAGGTTGTAGAGACCACTCCTCTCCAGCCGCTGCCATAACCCTGGGATACAGCCTTGAGAGAGATAAGTCTGGAATGTGCATCTGTCTTTGGCTGCTGTGCTGTTTTGTTGGTTTCCCATCGCCCTTGCCTATGGCAACTCGAGAGCAGGCCAGGGATGCTTTGTGACAAATTGAAATTGACATTTCAATTACATTATTCAATTTATTTGAACTTTGTAAGTAATAGACATTTTTGAAATTTCTATGAGAAGAACAGTCTCATTGACACCACTAGGAGCTTCTTGCCAAAAGAAATATCAGAGAGAGATAGCAAGCTTGTTATGTCAGGATCAAAGGAATCCTTTCAAAATCACCAGTACTGATTCTGCCTATCATTTTCTCCACATTATGACTTGGGAAAAAAAATGAGAAAAATTATTCATATAGTTCAGTAGCCAGGTAAGGAAAATGGTTACAATAATAAGAAACCTCTACACTTTCTCATCCCAAAGAAAAAGTAATGCAAGAAAGCAAAATGGCCGTCAGAGGAATCTTTGCAAATAGCTGAGGAAAGAAGGGAAGTGAAAGGCAAGGGAGAAAGAGAAAGTTACACCGAATTGAATGCAGAATTCCAGAGAATAGCTAGAAGAGATAAGAATACCTTCTTAAATGAACAGTGCAAAGAAATAGAAGAAAACAATAGAATAGGGAGGACCAGAGATGTCTTCAACAAAATTGGAGATATGAATGTTTCATGCAAAGATGGGCATGATAAAGGACCAAAATGGCAGGGACGTAACAGAGGCAGAAGAGATTAACAAGAGATGGCAAAATTACACAGAAGAACTATACACGATCCATATCTTCCCAGTCCTCAAGAAGTGAGGACTTTGAACTATGGTGCTGGAGAAGACTCCTGCGAGTCCCTTGGACTGCAAGGCGATCAAACTGGTCAGTCCTAGAGAAGATCAACCCTGACTGCTCTTTAGAAGGCCAGATCCTGAAGATGAAACTTAAATACTTTGGTCACTGAATGAGAAGGAATGACTCACTGGAGAAGAGCCTAATGCTGGGAACAATTGAGTGCAGAAGAAGAACGGGACAGCAGAGAATGAGGTTGCTGGATAGATTCATTGAAGCAGTCGGCGTGAGCTTAAATAGACTCCACAGGATGGTAGAGGACAGGAAGGCCTGGGGTTACAATGGGCTGGACATGACTTCGCAACAGCAATATTCATGGTTTTAGAGTTATTGTCCTATATTCTACAGTAAACCACATTTAATGTGATTCCTCTGCGACTAAACATTAACTTATCACATAAAGTCTCTCCCCTCCTTGAATTTGCTTTTTAAAAAGTATCCCTTTTATTTCAACCAAAATGAATAGAGAAGCCACAAAAGTGGCAAAAGTGTTAAAGGGTGGAAAGAAAGAGTGGAGAGGGTGGTAGGAATTATAGATTAAATGTAAGGAAGGGGAAGGAACAGTAGGGAGAAAATACCAGAGATCTCATTCTGTTCTAAGGTATCATTGAATCACTTTACTGGGTTTAACTTTTGTTAATAAATAAATAAAATAGATATGAATAAATAAGTTGCTGACTCTCCACAGTATCAAGGTAGTCATTTTGAAAGCAAGCAGAACCCCATCCAGGCAAGATTCATCGTGGGACAGTGTTGGCAGTGCCCAGTGTTGCCCAGTATTGAGGCTGACACTTTCCAAACTCAGGATTTACAAAATCATTAGGTTCCCCAGGAGCCTTTCCTCTAAAGCAAATTGGGATGAGCAATAATGACTTGCCTTTCTCAAAGTGAGGAATAGGGGGAAAGAAATCATTCCTAGAAAAGACATTGAGGTATGTGGTTGGAGAAGATGACTCAGCAACATAACGATTAAAAATCTGGTTATTACAATATATGGGAGTTATTCTATCAATGGTTGGAGAATAAACATTAAAGCAATGCATTATAAAATCCAATAAATTAAGACAAGAAATGTTATAAGAGTAAGTATGTTAAATATCAGTAGTAATATAAGAATAAATAAAAATAATGAATATGGTGGTAAATTTTAATTGTCATGACACAAAAATTTGTACTCAGACAACACACTCTCAATATTACATGGGAAAAGACCCTAATACACCAAAAGCTGCATAGCAGGTAAAATCAATCACCAGAATCCTTGGACGAGCTGACAATTACCTTTTCAATTGGTGGGTTGGAGGCTTGGAGAACGAAAATTGGTACAATAGAGCTCCAATTCCAGACATTATTCCCGTAATCCAGTAGTCTTCTGGCTTGTAGTAATGGAACCACTCCTTTTCTTCTATGATCACCTTAAATGGACATTTCATCAGCGTACTGGCACAGGGAATTTGAGACAGAAACTGAAGCAGAAAATGCTGTATATGCAGCAGCAGCAACATTTGACATACAGTATACTGCAGGAGATCCTTTCTAGAGTTCTTTCTTCAACACAGAGCTAAATCTCAGAGATCACAAAAAGACCACAACTACAGTGAAGAAGGTCCAGTTGGCCCTCAGATTTGGAAGAGCTATCTGCAATTTCAGACTGCTAGAGTATTTGCCCAGCTTTACCCCAAACTCTGATCTCATCACAGGAGACTGTTACAAATCAGATTATCACAAGATGTCTATCCCATTTGTTGTCACATTGATTGGCCACTAATTGTGATGGTGGAGAATTGTTCAAGGGAGAATAAATAATCATGATTTTAATAATTAGAAAGGGAATTGGGGATGAGCCTTGGCCATAAAAGTGTGCCATTGGAGAAAAGAGTTTTCTTTGACTCAGGAGAATAATCCTAATTTGATAGTCGAGAAAGAAACAATTCAGAGAAATTTGATTGTTTTTTAGTCTCCAAACTTATTCTTGAGATTGTAAAGATTAAAATGTGTATAAACAGTTCAACACTCTTGAACTGGGCAGTGGGCCAGTATAATTCCTTCTTATTTTGTCTCGTGTGGATGAGGCCATCTTCTTCAATGAAGGTTAGATACTCCAGAATGGTTAACCCTAGATCATGACATATTGAAAAACCTATTGTTGTTGATGATGAGCCATGGCGACTCAGTGGTTAAGTGCTGTACTGCATGCTACTTCTGTTGATCACCGGTTGCCAGTTTTTTGTCAGATCGAAACTCGCCAGGCTCAAGGTTGACTTAGCCTTCCATCCTTCCGAGGTTGGTAAAATGAGGACACAGATTGTTGGGGGCAATATGCTAACTCTGTAAACTGCTTAGAGAGGGCTGTAAAGCACTATTAAGTGGTATATAAGTCTAAGTGTTATTGCTATTGGAGCCCTCTCTTAAATGTGTTGTATCTTTCAAAAAGTAGACGAGACTATCAGTCTTAATGGTTACAAAGAAGATCTAGTCCAAATTCCCTGGGGCATTAATCTGAAACAATGGCCCATTACTGACTTCTTCACAATAGCAATAGCAATAACAGACTTATATATCACTTCACAGTGCTTTATAGCCCTCTCTAAGTGTTTTTACAAACAGAAGGCTGAGTCAACTTGAACCGGTGAGAATCAAACTGACATTTGATTTAAAGAGTATGAACTGATTTGGAAAATAATGGAAAGCAGATTGGGCAGAGTGAATTTAGATTGAAATACGGATGAATTTTGGACTTTAAAATATATACTGGAAAGATCTAATCAGAACAAATAGACAATATCAATGGAATAAGTTGTGAAGTTACATAGTACCATTTAATGGTGATTTATTTATTTATTTATTTATTTATTTATTTATTTATTTATTTATTTATTTATTTATTTATTTATTTATTGTACGTGTGGAAAGAACAAAGAATGACCTTGAGTAACAGACTGTGGATAAAAAACAGGAACCAATTTTAATACTCATAAGCACATCTTCATTGTCACATCATTCCTATAGGATTTCCCCTCCAAAGCATTCAGAGTTGTATATATTTTTCTTTTGATTGAAGATTGAAGATGAAGAGCCTTTATCTGAAGATCCTTCCATGGTCATTTGGCTGGCATGACTATGCACTGAAGATGCACGGAACATTGTTACTTTCCCACTGAAGTGGTACCTTTTTATCTTCTTGTATTTACATGCTTTTGAATTGTTAGGTTGGCAGGACACACACAGAGACACGCAGACCCTGTATGTACAGTATATAGAAATGGAAATGGATAAAAAGAGGAACCAATTTTAATACTCATAAGCACATCTTCATTGTAACAGCATGTCTATATGATTTCTCCCCCCAAATCATGCACAGTTGTACATATTTTTCTTTTGATTGAAGACTGTCAAAATTAATAATTTCTCTCATTAATTTATTCAAAGGGATGGAGAAAAAAATTAAAGTTGCTCCAATGTTCATGTTGATATTTTATCTATTCTTAATATATAGAATATTATCTGTCTCTCTATTTTTCTCTTTCTTGATCTCTCCCATCCATCCATCTCTCTCTCTCTGTTACTGTCTCTGTCTCTGTCTCTATTTCATTTATCTATCTCATTTATCTAACTATGAATGATCTTACATTATCGATCCATTAGAGACCAAAAAAATAAACTATAACACCAGCACACCAACTTATATAGTAAAAAACAACAACACACATCATCATTAACCATAGCCTTTAATTTAACCTAAAACCATATCAGAACATCTCTGATAACAGTTTATCTGGCCTGGTTTCAGAAATTTTATTTATGTCATAATATGAATTCAGATTAGGACAATTGAAGGATATTCAATTATTATAAGAGCCTTGGTGGATAAGAGCCTTGGTGGAGCAGCGGACTAAAGTGCTGTTAAGTAGCACTTAGCTGCCAGCTGCCTGCAATTATTATGTGTTCAAATCTCACCAGGCTCAAAATTGACTCAGCCTTCCATCCTTCCGAGGTAGGTAAAATGAGGACCCGGATTGTGGGGGCAATAAGCTGACTTTGTATATTAAAAAAAGAACACCGTTTGGGGGGGCCGAAAGCCCTACTAAGCAGGAATATACAAAAGTATGAAGCCTATTGCTTAACGCATTGTAAGCCACCTGGAGTCACCAGAGAAGGGTGGCATATAAATCAAATAATTAAATAAATAAATAAATAAATAAATAAATAAATAAATATGATTATTTCAAATAGTTTGAGAGGTTTTTTTAGCAACTTTACTACTCACTTACTATAATTCAAAGTTCACATGGAATGAAAAAAGATAAGCGACAAGACATAAAACATTATTTCAGAGTATGTGATATTATGCTGCATGTTATGCTACAAAAATAAACACCAGCAAAAGGAGACTTAATGATTTTTTAGCATGAGATGTTCTTTGGTGTTCATGTCAGGTCTCAGGATAATAATGTAGCATTTGGGGATAAAGATGCAGCCCAGTAAACCCAGGCCAGAGGCCAGGATGGAGAAGATCTGCACAGCTACCATGTATTTCCCCTTGGTGCTCAGATAAGTGGGAACAAAGGAGATCCAAACGCTACAAAAAACCAACATGCTGAAGGTGATCAGTTTGGCTTCGTTAAAAGCCCCTGGCAGATTTCGAGCCAGAAATGCCACCAAGAAACAGATGGCAGCCAAAAAACCCATGTAGCCAAGAGCAGAGTAGAACATGGTGACAGAGCCTTCATTGCACTGCAGCAGGATGTGTTCTGGTTGGGAATGAAAGTCAGAATCTGGGAATGGGGGAAAGACTCCCAGCCACATCATACAGAGGCCTACTTGAATACCAGAGCAGGATAAAACAATAGAGTTGGCCAGACTCTTCCCCAGCCATTTCCTCATGCTGCTGCCTGGCTTTGTGGCCAGAAAGGCCACCACCACCATGACAGTCTTGGCCAGCAAGGAAGACACAGCAACTGAGAAAACAACACTGAAAATGGTTTGTCGAAGGAGACAGGTCATTTTCACAGGGCGACCGATGAATAGAAGGGAGGTCAAGAAAGAAAGCAGGAGTGAAACCAGGAAGATGTAGGTGAGTTCACAGTTGTTGGCTTTGACTATGGGAGTGTCTCGGTATTTAATGAAGATTCCCAGAATAAAGGCAGTGGTTAGGGACAAAGCGATTGCAAAGAAAGCCAGGATGAGTCCCAACAATTCTTGATAGGATAAGAAGCTTATATTTTTGGGGACACACCGATCTCGCTTCTTATTGGAATACTGGTCAGCTGGACACTTTTCACAATGGGCTGCATCTGAGAAAAAAAACCTTAGCATGAATCTGTTTCTGCAGCTGTAGGAGCATGAAAACCGCATCAGAAATCAGTTACTTCATTTTCAAGGAATAATATAATATTTCTCCCCAGGGATATCCATACAACACAACATTAGTCAAAATAATCAAATAGTCTTTTTAAAGGCTGAAGATGATGTCCTCTTTCCCAAAACCAAGCAAGAAAGTAACAACTCAGTAGAAATCAGCAACCTTTCATTATTTTAATGCTCACATCATCATCCGAATTTGGTGATAGTGCCCAATCTTTGAAGTTTGTGGATGCCTTCAGGAAATGTTATGTTTTTGTTGCTTCTTGATCAAATATCCCCCCCCCCAAAAGATAGTATATTTATTGCATCTTGATTTCTTTTTTGTTATTTTTGGAGCCACCTACTGTACCTTCTTGCCCAGAGAATGTTCCTTCCATACACAGAGAACAGTCATAGCAGCAAACTGGGGCTCCCTCTCTCACAAGCTTGGAATAACCTGGGGAGCAACTTTCTGTACATCTTGAATAAGGCACCATCTAAACTTAAACAGAAAGATTAGTCAGGGTGATACATGAATTAGAAGGATTTACTGTAATCAAGTGGCTTCCAGAAGCTCAGGGGCACATTGAGCAAATCAGTCCAAAAGTAGTGGCATGAACTTTAATTACTCTACTTGCAAGGGGCAAATGAAAGGTCATTCTCTTTCTCTATCTCCATTGTAGATACCAAAACAGACTCATTCTTTTTTCCAAAGGAAAGTAGTTCCATTGCAAAAGGTGTTTCTCCTTAGGGCATGTATGAGAATGCTTACCGTATTTTTCGGACTATAAGACACACCAAGATTTTGAAGAAGAAAACAAAAAAAAAAGTTTTTGCCCTCCCCAGTCCCATAGGGGCACTCTGCAGGCCTCCCAAAACCCCTGCGCATCCCTTTTTTTGCAAATAGCAGACCTCTTTTTCCCAAAAAAGGGATGCATAGAGGGTTTGGGAGGCCTGCAGATTGCTCCTGGGGGCTGGGGAGGGCAAAAACACATTGGTTCGGGGTGTGTGTCTTATACTCTGAAAAGTACAGTATATGTATATATATTCTCCATCTTTGCTTTCTCAGGAAACCTCCAACATCTAGATTTGTTTACAGTCCCTATCTTTCTCTCCTACAACTGATCATTGTATCATCATATTTAAATGACTCTTTTAGCTGCCCTCATTTCCCTCATCACATTCTTAGTGATATCTTTCTCTTATGCAATTCAGTGGGCTAAACCCTTCTTATTCTTATTATTCTTATTATTTTTTTCCCAAAGGTGCTTTTTCAAAAGACAACTGATCAATCTTCCACTTCTCATTCCAGAAGCTTCTTCAGTTCTGACTGAATGGTGAAGTATGGAAGGATTTATATTCCTTGCTGTCATCTGGTCATTAACAGTCTTTCTGAAAGTTGTTGAGGCCACTTGGAATTTATCTGTGCCCTCAGGGTCACGCAAATAGTTCAAATAGTTGTTGAATCTTCCTGCAATTGCTGAATCTATATCCTGTTTACAACACAGTCTTGTCAGCAGTTCCAAATCTTTCCATCCTCCAACATTCAGCCAGAACTGAAGAAGCTTCTTGGATGAGAAGTGAAACATCTTCAAGGGAAAACAAAGTCCAGGTGCCTTTTGAAAAAGCACCTTTGATACAACCTGGATGACTGAGAATCACCATAGACATTCTAGATTTTCTCTTACTGAAAAGAAGATAAATTTGATGTACTATAAGTTATGGCAACATATCCCAGCTTACTAATATAAATTGCAAATCCTGCAATACAACACAGGTTCCAGCATATGATAGATTATTGTAAAACCTCTAAAGTAAAATCATATCTAATGAATTAAGTTTTCTTATATGGAAGTTATCTCAATTGTCCTCAATAAGAATTATTTCTGAGCAGATGGAGATAAATAGCAAAATCCAAGCAGCCTCAACTACTTTGTTAAATAAAGTTGGCCATTGGATGGCAGTTTGATTGACAGAAATCTTGACTTCCGAGGACGCTTGTCTTTCTACAGTCCCAATTTTCACCCCCGCATCTGATTTGTTCAAAATGGATGTCCACTGCATGATATCAAAGTCACCAACAGGAACTCCATTTTCATCAAAAGAAATCCCATCTCTGGAAATATTGTGATGTTGGAAGTTTCTCAGGAACCTATGAAGCTGCAGAAACATAGAAAAAACATTACAGTTTGAGCCTTTATTCTATGTTTTTTTTTCTTGCTATTATTCTGGATTGGAGGTACTCTGAATAATTCAACCTCTTCAAATCACCACTGCAGTCTGAAGCAGATTGATTCAGCATTTCATGGAAAGCTTCTTTCAGTCATTCTCCAGGAATTTACAGCTCTTTTTCAAATGAGCATAGGCTTCACTCAGGTCCACCAATCCAGCAGGAAAATACTCAAACCCCATTGGCCAACCTGTCAGCCTGCTCCCTATAAAAGGGCAAGCAGTCAGATGAGCCAGCTGCTGGGTTGCACCGATCTACTAATAAAGAGCTGTTGTTACTGTTAGCACTGAGTCCTGTCTCTTCCATCGCCCAATCCAACACTGGCGACAAAGGTAGGATTGGAAGAGGAGTGAACAAAAAGAGCTGAATTAGATCGCAGTCCCAACGGAAGGGGTGACCACCAGCAGGCATCAACAGGCTACAACCACAGCAACTGAACTGCATCAGCTATCATGATAACTGCTCATGCCCTGCCAACTCCGTTCAACCCAGTCACAGATAATTGGGACTCATACATGACCAGGTTTGAGTGTTTCATGGAAGCAAACGATCTCCTGGGACTAGAATTGGAAAAGAGCATTATTTCTCAGGTATTGTGGAAACGAGGTGTTTAACACGGCTACAGCACTCACTGCAACAGCCGCTGTGCAGACGGTGCCCTGGGTCAATGTCCAGAATGCACTACAAGCAAACTATGCTCCAGTGCCATCCAGGTTCTTTCGTTGGCATGAATTCCATAGCAGAGTGCAGGAGGAAGGCGAATCCGTCAACCATTATGTAGTGGCACTGAGGAAGGCAGCAGCCTACTGTGAGTTTAGAGAGCTGTTGCTCGAGCAGCTCATCAGCAAAGTGAGGGTCATTAGCTTTCAAAGGTGGCTGTTAGCAAATCCTAACCTCACTCTACAGATAGCACTCCATGAGGACAGACCAACAAAATCCTTGCACAAAGCCGTTTTCCTGGAAGTTGAGGCACAGAGAGGACAAGCCAACAGAGGAAAAGGACATGTATCAAACCAATATCAGACAAACAAGTGCATCAAAGGCAAAGAAAATACAGGTTGCCGTGCAGATAGAAGACTCACAATGTGATATGGAGATCGATACGGGCTCATCTTTGACAATCATGTCCTAGGAGACAATCCGGAAGGCTGGGCCTGGCCTCAAAAAGAGAGACCTATGTCCCCAGAAAATACAGCTAAAAGACTACCAAGGGAACTGCATCCCTGTCATGGGTAGCAAAGCCTTTTGGGTAAGATTTAGGGAGTTCTCCAGACCCTCTAAAACTAACTGTCATTGTCGGAGCATTACCAAGCCTGCTCGCCTTGGACTTTTTCAAAGCCCTGGGACTGGCGGTGTCTGGTCTGTCCCCGTCCCCACACACACACAACACAGCCAGCCGAGGGTTAAGGAAACACTTTGGAACGCACCCAGTTCTTATCTCCCTCTTGGCAGCGATAGACACACCGTCTGCCAAGGGACTTTATTTTCACAAACAGACAGATAAGATACGAACGTTCAAGAAAGTCCAAACAGAAATAATATTCCTCCCAGCAGTTCCGGACGAGGCTTTAGTGACTGTCCAAGGTTTACTTTGTTCGTCACAAGGATCCTTTGACCACTACCCTCTATTATATAGTCTCTGGGGTGTGGTCCAGTGACTCAGTTCTAATCCCTAGCACGCCTCCCAAGCTGCTGCAAACGTTTATCACGCCTTCGGAGGCGTGCGTCCAGGAATGATGTTTCATTATCACTTTGATTCGAATCAGCTGTCTCCTCTCCCTCGACCGGCACTTGAGACAATGCCAGAGGGGAGGGGCCTGGAGAGGGAGGCCTGGCTGACTGCTCTTCCTCATGCTCGGAGCTTTCTTCCTCCGATGGGACAGGCTCAGAGGGCGGGGCCACAACAGTGTCTGGAATCAACACTGTCCACCACGATGATGCAAATGACCTCATTCGAGAATTTGAAGATGTATTTAGCAACAGCCTGGGCAACTATAAAGGAACACCTATTTCTTTCAGCCTAGACCCCAAAATTGCCCCAATTAGGCTTAATCGTGAAGGGTCCCCCTTGCTCTCAACCCCTATAGTCACACCTATCAAGAGCGATGGATCAGTCCGCATCTGTGTGGACTACAAGTACACCATCAATAAGGGCCTACAACAGAGCACCTATCCAGTTCCCATCGTTCAACACTTGCTTCATTCATTGGGGAAAGGAAAAACATTTGCTAAGATCAACTTGGCACAGGCTTACCAGCAGTTTCCAGTCGATGACAGCACAAGCAAAGCTAAAACGATTGTCAAGCACGGAGGTGCGTTCAAATGTCACCGAGTATAATTTGGTGTGAGCGTGGCACCAGGACCATTCCAGAGTGTCATGGAATGGCTTTTGCAGGGTATTCCTGGGGTAGTACCCTATTTTGACAATGTCCTGGTGTCCGCTGCCAACAAAACAATTCTATTCAACTGTTTGAGATCCATTCTCAGTAAATTCAGAGAAGCTGGGCTTAAGGTCAAAAGCAAAAAAATGTCAGATTGCTGTGCCTAGGGTAGAATTCCTGGGATACATGATCAATGGGTCTGGGATATACCCAACTAAAAGCAAAGTAACGGTGATCAAAGAGGCACCCACCCCCAAGAATAAGAAGGAATTGCAAGCATTCCTGGGATTGCTTAATTTTTATAGCATGTTTCTGGCTCAAAATGCAACTGTGGTGGAACCTCTGCATAGGCTGTTAGGAAAAAAGGCTTCCTGCATTTGGAGTTGTGCTGAAGCCACTGCTTTTGAAGCAGTAAAAAAACTTTTGTCTTCAGACTGTGTGCTAGTTCACTATAGCGAGACTCTGCCATGGATGCTAACCTGTGACACTTCCCCTTACGGGGTTGGTGCCATCCTTAGCCAACTTCCAACTTCCCAATAGCTGTGAGGCACCTATTGCCTATTACTCCAGGACCCTGTCCTCTGCCAAGTGTAACTACAGTCAGCTGGACAGGGAAGCGCTGGCTGTAGTCACCAGAGTCCAGAGGTTCCATGACTACCTGTATGGCAGAGGCTTTGTGCTTATCACTGACCATAAACCCCACTTGGGTTTATTGACCAGAGACCACCCCACTCCTATGATCTTGTCCCCCAGAATTACCAGGTGGACTATTTTTCTGGCAGCTTACAGCTACCGGCTGATTCAACGGCCCAGAAAATCCTTGGACTTGGGAAAAATTCGGTCATTTAATATGGGGGCCCGAGTATACGTCCAGAAATAGTAGAAATATCTGGCCCTTGCTCATACAAAGTCGAGCTGGAGGATGGTAGATTCTAGTGACGGCACTTGGACTAATTCTGAGGCCGCCTTGAGAACTCACTGCTACAACCACCATAGACAGTTCAACCCGACCAAAGTTCGATTCCTACACATGCTAGCCTACAAAATAAACAAATGTCTAACAATAACTCAAACCCAATTGTACAGTGGGAAAACCCATCTGAAGAACCAAGATTCCAGTGCAGACTTCCGGTTGGGCTGGTCCTAGAGACTCCAATCATGCCTCATGATGAAATCCTGAAGATTTCATTGGCAAGTACTGAACCAACTACAAATCTAACTACTCAGGCCAATGCCCAAAAAACAACTGAACTGTGCAGGTCATCTAGAGCTCATCAAAGCCCCACCTACCTATTTGACTATGTTGGTAAATAATGTATTGTTTTGATTGGACTGTGTTTTGTCCAGGAGGAGAGGGGTGTTGCATATTGAATTGGAGTGAGCATAGGCTTCACTTAGTTCCACCAATCCGGTGGGAAAATAGTCAAATGCCATTGGATTATAAAAGGGCAAGCAGTCAGATGATCCAGCTGCTGGGTTGTACTGATCTACTAATAAAGAGCTGTTGTTACTGTTAGCAGTGAGTCCTGTCTCTTCCATCACCTGATCCAACACAAAGCCTAGAAAATGGGCTGAAAAAAGTCTCGAAAACGGACTGAGAAAATCCTAGAAAACAGACTGAGATAATGGGTTGAGAAAACGAGCAAAGAAAAGTCTAGAAAACGGGCCAAAAAATGCCTCAAATACTTCTCTACCAACAACAACCTAGATGACTCCTGTACATGCTTTAAATGTTCTGCAACTATCAATAATAATGAAGATATCACTAAATGCCATACATGTGACAATTATGCCCATCTCACCTGCTTAAAATTAACCAAATAGCAAATCTCATACAAGCATCAAAAACATTTGTTTGTCAATGTCCATCATGTTTCCCTAAGCTAGACATTCAAAATGTCCCATCTACATTTATTGATGCCATAGATGCAAGCTTAGTAACACATTTACTGTAGAAACAATTTTACAAACAAGTTTACAAGCAAGTTTACAAGCATGTCTAACATCTCTTGAAAAAAAATATAGAAATGATAAATAAATACCTAAATACTCAAAATACTACCTCAATTCAACAACCACTACCTCAAAATCCTACCTCAACTCAACAACAACCACCTCAATCTCAACCACAAGTAACCATCAACCTAGCAAATAATTCAAACCCACCAAATAATATATTCTTACTTCTCAAAGACGCCATTGAACGTGAACAAAAATGTCCAAATGCTATTTTATTTGGCCTGGATGACAACTACGAATCTTTTTTTTTTAAACAAAGTATTTATTCACATACAGAATAGAGCTTTACACAATATATTAACTTCAGTCAAAGTATACAAATAAGATATAAAATCTACACTAACCTTATCTTCTTTTTATTCTGTTATTCAACCAAGCATACCATTGGTCCCAGCATTGAAAATATGCGGAATCCTTTTGATCTCTCAAAATTTTTGTTCACCTATCAGCTTCCGCATATTCAATAATTTTTCCCAAAATCAAATCTTCAGCCGGTAGGTCTTTCCCCTTCCAATATTGAGCAAAACATATTCTTGCTGCAGTTGTGATATATACAATCAGACACCATATATTCGTGCCTATCTTATCTGGCCTGATATTTAATAGATAGTATTCTGATTTCAATTGTAATTTATATCCAGTGATTTCTAATATCCATCCCTGTATAAGTCTCCAAAACTCAATTACCTTGGGGCAGGTCCACCATACGTGAAAATAACATACTGACTTATACATTGACTACCGTGCCGACTGTATCAAAAGAAAGTCCCCAAACCCACATCCTAACACCCAATCCTTCTCCATCCAATCCCCCATCATCCAAAACTAGGCACACACGCCCCAAACTTCCTCTATAACAACTACTACTGACCATAAATGCAAGCTACTTAATGCAAGAAGCCTTGTAAATAAAATACCTGAATTCCTTCTCTTACTAAATACGGCTATATTTGACATTATATTTGTCTTTCATTATATTTGAAACTTGGCTGAATATATCCCTCCCTGACTCCATTACTACAGTAAGAGACTATCATGTTTACCGGTCAGATCGTGAAATCCGTAGAGGAGGTGCTGTTGCTATCTTCTACAAAAAGTCCCTACATCTAAAAAATATTCAAGTTACATGCAAACTTGCTCTTCCAGAGACCATCGTCTGTGACCTGTCCTTAAATACCACAATTCGATTCTTACTTTGTTACAGAGACCCAGATTATGACATCAAACATGCAAACAAGTTAATTTCACTACTAACCTGGACAGCCTCCTGCCCAAAACCAATAATCTTTCTTGGTGACCTTAACTTACCACTCATTAATTGGACCCTAAATGAATGTACAATTGAACCTATACATCCAACCCTGTACAATATTGTAACTAATCTGGGATTTGATCAACTACTAACTAACAACACTAGACTCAACAGCTACCTTGATCTCATCTTTTGCAACAGTTTAAATTCAATTTATGGACTACAAATAAAGAACCATTCTCCAACAGCGACCACAGCATGATTGACACAGTTTACATAGACTTCTGTAAAGCTTTTGATTCAGTGGTGCATGACAAATTACTTCTAAAAATAAAATCCTATGGCATTTCTGGACTTCTACATAAATGGATAGCTGCCTTCCTGTCAAACAGACAACAAGTCGTCAAAATAGGAAGTGCTCTATCAAATCCTGTACATGTTAATAGTGGTTTTCCCCAAGGAAGTGTTTAAGATCCAACACTCTTCATACTTTCCATAAAGGACCTTTGTGATCATATTAAAAACAACTGTGTTCTCTTCGCTGATGATGTTAAACTATTCAACACCACCGACAATGCAACTACCCTTCAAAAAGACCTTGACTATGTGTCAGATTGGTCTAACAAGTGGCAACTTCAAATCTCAACCAACAAGCGCTCCGTCTTGCACATTGGCAAAAAAAAATTAAAACATAAAATACAAATTAGATGGACATTACCTTGTAGATGACCCTCGCTCTGTCAAGGACCTTGGAGTACTCATTTCTAAAGATCTAAGTGCCCGAGCCAACTGTAACAATATTGCCAAAAAGGCATTAAGAGTTGTTAACCTAATCTTGTGTAGCTTCTTTTCTGGTAATGTTAGACATTTGCTAGACCAATTCTTGAATACAGCTCATCTGTCTGGAACCCGCACTACATATTGGTCATAAATACAATTGAGAGAGTCCAGAGATATTTTATGAGAAGAGTCCTCCAATCCTGGGCTTAGACAACTTAGAACTACGCTGACTTCAGTCTTACCTAAGCATAGTACATAAAATTATCTGCTACAATGTCCTTCCTGTCAATGACTACTTCAGCTTCAACCAGAATAACACAAGAGCAAATCATAGATACAAACTCAAGGTAAACTGTTCCAAAGTTGATTGCAGAAAATATGACTTCCGTAACAGAGTGGTCAATGCCTGGAATGCACTACCTGACTCTTTAGTTTCTTCCCTAAACCCCCAAAACTTTAAACTTAAACTGTCTACTGTTGACCCCATTCCTGAGAGGTCTGTAAGGAGCATGCATACATGCACCAATGGGCCTACCATCCCTTTCCTAATATTCCTTTTTACAAGAAACAATGGTTGGAAACTAACGAAGGAGAGAAGCAACCTAGAACTAAAGAGAAATTTTGTAACACTGAAGGCAATCAACCAATGGAATAGCTTGCCTTCAGAAGTTGTGAGTTCTCCATCATTGGAGGCTTTCAAAAAGAGACCTGGGCAACCATTTGTCTGAAATGGTATAGGGTCTCCTACTCAAGTAGTGGGTTGGACTAGAAAACCTCTGAGATCCCTTCAAACTCTTATTATTCTATGTTTTATGTTCTATGTTTTGCTGCTTCACCATCACAGCCCATCTGAGGCAAGACCATTTGCTGATATGGGAAAACTTGTAATGGGAGAAGATGGAGAATATAAATCCTGATCAAGATGAAGTTAGCGGAGTTTAACTTTGGGTTAGGAATGTAACAAAAGTTGCATAGTTATGTTATCTCAATCGAAGAATAGCTATTGAAGCATATCCATTAGTTCAGGAGATGTGTGCCCCCAGAAGATGCTTTGATTAATATCTTGTTGCTATGTTAGAAACTTTTAGCCAGCAAAGTTCAATCTTAATCCAGAACAAACAATCCAGTTGAACTCCTTACCTTGGAGATCACTCTGTGATCACAATAAAGAGTTGAGGATTGCTGGAATATTCTGATACTTGTTTAGTTTTGAAAATTACGTTGTCACCATAGAGCTATTTCTGTCACAAAAGCATCCCAAACTAGCACAGGTTGTTTTAATTTTGGAAGATTTTTCTCTATCATCTCTCTCTAACTCACCGTCAGGGTTCCAAGTAATACGCCCATAGCAAACAGGACTCTGAGGCAAGCAGGTTCCTCAAATATCAGTTTTATTGGACATACTATATAGGCATAGGCTGGTGAAAACTGACTCTAAATCTTCACTCAAATGTGGATAGAAAGGGAATATTTTTAAACTTAATAGTGGCCAAATTAAAAGTTAGAAAGGGGAACAGAAACTAGAGAGAGGGGAATTAATGGAATACACATCTTTATATGATAAGGTGAAGTATTAATAAGAGGGGAAATCAGAACGTGAACGATGGTACTATTAATAATGTTTGAATAATATGGTGATTGACACAAAAATAACATATTGAAATATGGAATAACTAATAATTTAAGAATATAATTCAACAAACATATGCTTACTATTACCAGAACTATATACGCTTGTAGCAAATATGATGAATATTATTTTATTTATACAAAAAGTGTAAGTCACTCAGATGCCACATTGTTCACGCATTGATATGTTCGTAAAAAATTGAAAAAAATGAAAAACTTGGAAAAAAGAAAAAAAAACATTTAGAAACGGTTTAATGTCAGGGTTCCAAACAATCCGCCATGGCAAACAAGACTCTGAGGCAAGCGGGTTCCTCAAATATCAGTTTTATTGGACATATCATATAGGCATAGGATGGTGAAAACTGACTCTAACTGTTCCCAGTTTTCACCTAAATAAAGAAAAAGTTTTACTCCCCTTTCCAAACACTCAGTCACATGGTCCAATCAAGGTGTCATCCGGTTGCCTGGTGACTTCACTCATCCTCCCTCCGGCCATTGGTGGGAATGTCCTTGGTTCCCAGGAGAAAATATGTTGTCTTGGCTACAAAACCCCAGCTATCTTTATTTCCCCCCTCCATATCCCTCAGCTCCAGTGTGGCAACACTGAAGCATCAAAATGGCCTCGGTCAGGTCAGCTTCAGGATTGACACTCACTCTCAAATACCGCAAACTGGGCAATTGCTCTTTGGAATATCTCACCCCTTTCTACATGTAATTTAATTTTGAGGAATTGGAAGGGGAGAATCCATGGAACCTCAAAGGAGAAGACTTACCTGCCATGGCTGTACAATCTGGGGTGGTTGATGGTCTCCAACTTGCATTCTCCTTTTACTCCGTTGGGAGGACAAGGCAGCACTGAGGACCCTGGCCACAATTTGAATTATTTGGGAAATACTGGAGGAGTCCTGAGACAGGATTCTTGCAATCACATCATGGGGTGGGAATTCCCAATTCTCTTTTTCTCTGCACTTTTTCCAAACTTTCTTAGATAACACAGGACTTGTATAAGAACATTGGAACACTTCCTTTCCATACAATGTGACCATAGATGTATAAGATTTAATGTCATCATACTGAGTCCTTCTCTTTGTCTGGATGAGGAAGGAAAACAAAGCATATTTATTTTGGAGATCAACCCAGAGGTAAAAAGTATCTAAACTTAAAGCTGTCAAAGTTGTTGCAATCCACACCCTTCCCACAACGGATGTATTAATCGTATCAATCGTTTGTATTATTACTGCTAACATTCCTGAGGCCTGAAAATCCAGTTGGCATACTATAATTTTTATTTGACTCTTGATAAGAGAAAAGAACATTTCCCTTTTTTCTTGCATGAGAGTTTCTCCAGCACTTGTCTGCACAATTGCTTCTAGGACGGTTCCTGAGAGGACAATGCAAATCCCATTTTTTAGAGCGAGAAGTTCCAAGCGTCTTTTGAATTTTTCTCCTTTTTCATTGTCCCGAGAAAGAAGGCCGATCCACGTCCATTGAAACTGCAGCAGCAGCTGGACAATAGCTGAGTCAGGAGGTTCTTGGTTTGGGGTCATCCGATATGAAAAAGGAAAACGATAATTTTGCTCAGCCATCTGGTTGGTGACACTATAGTTGATCTAAGATGAAAGAGAAGGTATTGGTAGTTTTTCCAGTTTTAATGATAAAAATCGGATGGTAAATTTAAGGGCCTTTCCACACTGCTGAGAGACCCTTCAAACGATAACTGCATGAATTTTGCTAGTTCCCTTAATGTTCTGTCCTGTTGTCTTCTATGCTCCCTTTGAAACCAGGGAGCTCTGAATTATCCGTGGGTGATGTTCATTGGTGGTCCTCATAGAGCTCACCCTTCTGTCCACATTAGAACCCTGTGGGTCACCCATCCACTCAGTCAATTAGACAATCAGAATAGAGCTGGAAAGTCTTCTAGTCCAACCACATATGTGTTTGTGTGTGTGTGTTTCTGTGAGCGTGTGCTTTGTGCGCATGCGCAGCATTCAAAATACACCAATTTCAAGCTCTGTAGCTTACCTTCTAAGGCAGCCCCAATAAGTAAAACACCTGAGGCATGGAAATCCACCATGCCAGGCAAATCAGCTGAGCTGAGAAATGTGGAAATATAGGACAGGATAGGGTGGGAGCAGGTGGTGATCACAACTGATCGCCGGAACTATTGGTTCGCTAGAACCAGGCCAAACCAGCACCAGCCCACCACTATATGTATATAGAGACACACAAACATACTTTGTGAATTAAACATTCTTTCAGATGTTCTAATATTTACTCTCAGACTTTCAGTTTATTTGGAGAAATATATACAACTGCTGCCTTCTAGGCAAATCTGAACATTTTACAACACGGAATTAATTTCATTTGGCTTTATACCTGTGGAAATTTATAGATGCTCAGGACATTGGAAATATGATCAAAGAGTTCAGAATCCATCTCTTCAAGAATCGCCAGCAGGTTCTTTTGTCTTCCACATCTGTAGTTTGGGATGTTCTCCTGTCCTGGAGACAGCACATCCAGCATGGCCTCATATGTCATTCTTGCACTAAAAAAGTTCTCATAGATGTTGTAGCCCAGGGTGATGTTGGATAAGAGCCATGAATTCTGGTTGACCTCATGAACAGCCAACAAGAAGGGCAGAATGTGGTGGAAGGTTTTTTCACTGCAACATAAGAAATTTCATCATCTTATTTTGCTCTATATCAATGATTTATGTGATCAATTTAAAAGCAATTGCATTCTTTTTGCCGATGGCGTAAAATTATTCAATTCTACAGATAATTCTGTTGTTTTGCAAAGTGATCTCAACTATGTTTCTGAATGGTGTCTGAATGGTCATCTATTTGGCAACTTCAAATTTCGATTCATAAATGCTCTGTCTTACATATTGATAAACGTAATCAGAATGTCAAGTATAAGCTAGGTGGCATTGATCTAGCAGATGATTCTCACCTTGTTAAGGACCTAGGTATCCTTATCTTCGATGATTTATGCTCCAAAGCTCACTGTAACAGCATTGCTAAAAAAGCATTAAGAGTTGTAAACTTAATTTTGCGAAGCTTTTTTTCTGTATAACATTTTATTGCTCGTTACTGCTTATAAAACTTATGTCAGACCAATCTTAGAGTATTGTTCAACTGTTTGGAATCCCCACCATATATGTGACATCAGTACAATTGAGCGGGTTCAGAAGTATTTCCCAAGAAAAGTCTTACACTCTTCTGTACACAATAGAATTCATGTCAGGGTTCCGATGGATACCCTAATTAAATCATGAGCCTTGAGCCAAGCTTCAAAAGAAATCCAGTTATTTATAAGGAGTTTCATGTCAGCACGTTCCAAAGTGAAGCCAACTCTCATCTCACATAATTTACACCCTAATCATGACGCTGTTTCCTCCGTGCCCCCAGATTGTGTCATCAATCACATTAGGCAACGGAGAAATTTTGCGGGTTTTAGAGATCACTTCTCTCCAACCGCTGTGGTTACCCTGGGATACCGCCTTGAGAGAGATAAGTCTGGAATGTGCATCTGTCTTTGGCTGCTGTACTGTTTTATTGGTTTCCCATTGCCCTTGCCTATGGCAACTCGAGAGCAGGCCAGGGATGCTTTGCGAGTTTGTCAGGATCAAAGTAATCCGATCAAAATCACCAGAACTGATTCTGCCTTTCATTTTCTCCACATTATGATTTGGGAGGAAAAAATGAGGAAAATTATTCTTTTTTTTTAAAATAAAATTTTATTATTTAAAAAGTACAAACAAGCATAAATACAACAATACAACATACAAAACAAATGAACATCAATCAAGTCTTACGACTTACTCTTAAAGTTGTCACATCGGTAGACTATTTTTCGGTATTTATCTATATATCTATATATTTACCTATTTACATGTAAAACATGTAAATTACATGTAAAACATTAATATACATTCCATCCTTAAGATTGTTAATTTCCTTAACTGGTATCAAAGTTTTGTCTTAAAGTTGACCTTATTCTTTAGTGTCCCTATAAATATATTTGTAACTTTTTCTCCAACCAGTTATACCATTTTTGCCATGCTAAGTAGTACTCTGTATCATCTTTCTCCTGTAGTTCTTTTGTAAGTTTATCCATTTCTGCGCATTCTGTGATTTTAGCGATTATTTTGTTTTCTGTTGGTATGTGTTCCTGTTTCCAATTTTGGGCAAAGAGTATGCGAGCTGCAGTTAGGATATGGATAATTAAGTATTTTATTTCTTTCTCATACTGTGCTGTAATTATTCTGTGTAGAAAGGTTTCCGGCTTCATTTCCAACTTCTGGTTTTTGATTTCTTCTATCATTTTCCTTATTTCGTGCCAATATTGTTTCGCCTTTTGGGATGGCCGCCATAGTGGTAATATGTTCCTTTATGTGCATTACACTTCCAGCAAATTGGCGACGTGTTTGGGAACATTTTTGCTAGGTGCGATGGTGGGAGGTGCGATCGATAGAGCATTTTGAACCGATTTTCCTTGTAGGGTATAGACATTGTCATATTTTAATTTACAGTCCATAATTTCTCCCATTTGTCCAATTCAATACTATACCCAATTTTTTTTGCCCAAATTATCATGTTTTCTTTTACCACTTCTTCCTCTAATTTATATCTTAATAAATAATTGTATATTTTGGTTATCATTTTCTCGTCCGTTCCTTGTAAAATTTTATCCAATTCATTTGGTTCATTTTGAAATCCGAATTATATCCGATCTGATTTATACCTTGATTCTATTTGTAAATATGGCCACCAGTCAATGTCTATACCTTGTTCTTTCAATTCTTGTCTCGATTGTAGATCTCCTCTATTATTCAATAGTTCTTTGTAGTTTCTCATTTTCTCCATGTCCATAGCATTAGGATAAATCAGCACCTGCATAGTCGATAACCATCTCGGAATTTTGTTGTAATGTGTTTTTCTGATCTCTTGCCATATTCTATGTAATGATCCTCTAATAATATGTGGTTGGAAATGTCGATGATGGTTATCTCTTCCCTCCCACAAAAATGCATGCCAGCCTCGTTGTAGGTCGAACCCTTCTAGAAGTAATGTTCTCTTATTTTTAAGATCTATCCAGTCTCTAATCCAATTTAATGATGCTGCCTTATAGTACAATTTCCAGTCCGGTAACCCTAATCCTCCTTTCTCCCGGGTATCTTGCAAGCATTTTATTTTAATTCTGGCCTTCTTCCTCTGCCAAATACCTCCACACCTTCTTCTACTCAAAAAGAAAGTGTGAAGGTTTCTTACTATTGTAACTGTTTCAATCTGCTTAGAATAAACTTTTTGCAAAACCAAAACATTTATTTTATTCACTTACCTATTTACAAAGCTAATATATCACGCATCAATTTACAACAATCCATAAAATGTAATTGAAATCATACCACTCAGGTGTGAACTAAATCATATCCCTGTGTGTAAACCCATATGGTTTACACACAGATTCCTAAGTGGGTGTCTCCGTTAGAGGCAGTGACCCTTCCGACTGTGCACAATATAAAGAGGAACTGGGTTTATGGTGACTTGTTGGATGAAGTCGGGAGACTTAGACCTAGAGACGATCTCCAAACTAGAGGATTAGACATTGATTGATGGTCCTATGTGAAAATTCAAACTAGATTCGCTAGGGATAAACAGGAATATGGTATCTCCCTTCATTTGCAAACTTTTGACAAGCTTCTCCTAGGTGGCCAAAGGAAATTTATTTCTAACGTTTACAATCTTCTTCTGTCCAATTTTATGGCGGAGGAGATTGTTAAGGACACGATGATTGCCTGGGGGAGAAATATTGGAACAACAATTCAGCTTGATGCATGGCAAAATGTATGGAACAAAACTATGAAACTGACCTTTTCTTCCCCATTCAAAGAAAATTTTTATAAAATGATCTACCATTGGTATCTCCCCCCACCACCAGAGTTGCTAAGATCTTCCCAGGATCTTCTGATAGATGTTGGAAATGTGGGTCAGCCAAGGGTACTTTCTTCCATCAGTGGTGGATTTGTCCGTCAGCTAGACACTATTGGGGGAAAATACAGCAGTGGCTGCTGGAAATTACAGATGTAAGCTTTCCCATTCACCCAGACCTTTAGGCGCCACCCGTTTCCCAGGTTGCATAGACCCTCAGGGCCCGGGCCTTCGGCTGGTGCTATGCAATGCCAGGTCCATAGTAAATAAAGCCCCCCTCATTTGTGATCTTATTCAGGAGGGAGGTGCGGACCTGGCAGGTATTATGGAGACCTGGTTGGGCCAGGAGGGGGGGTTCCCATCATTGAAATGTGCCCACCAGATTTCCTTGCATTCCATCAGCCGAGGTCACAGGGGAGGGGTGGGGGGGGGTAGCAGTTATCATTAAGGAAGGTCTGAAACCGAGGGAGGCCACTGTTCCTCAGACGACCGGCTGTGAATCCCTCCTTGTGAAATGGGGCCATGGGGTTCAGATGGGTTTGCTGATCACGTACCTGGCACCCTGCCACATGGCAGCAGCCCTGCCTGAGCTACTCAACATCATCACCGTGGTGGCGGTTGATACCCCCAGGTTTATGGTCATGGGGGATTTCAACCTACCATCCGTGGGTGAGGCGTCTGAGGTGGCTCGGGAGTTCATGGCTTCCATGACAGCTATGGACCTGACCCAGCTAATTCATGGCCCTACCCACACAGGGGGAAACATGCTGGATCTGGTTTTTGTCTCTGGACAGTGGTTGAGTGATCTTGAGATAGGGGATATAGTCACCCGAGCCCTTGTCATGGTCTGATCACTCTCTCCTTCATCTTGACCTTTGAACCACTGCACCCCGCCACAGGGTGGCTGCTGGAGCTCTGGACCGGGTCGTGCCTTTGCGGCCTCTGACCCGGCGCTGATCTCATTTAGCTCCTTGGTTCACTGAGGAGCTGAGGGAGTTGAAGCGCTGGAAAAGATGCCTAGAGAGTAGTTGGAGGGCCAGTCTTTCTGAATCTGACTGGACACTGGTAAGATCTCATATTAGGAATTACCTAGTGGTGATAAAAGCAGCAAAATGTAGCTATTTCGCTGCTCTTATTGCATCATCAGATAACTGCCCGGCTGCCCTGTTTAGGGTGACCCACTCCCTGCTCCACCAGGAAGCGCGGGAGGACCCCTTGGAGGTAGAGCCGAGGATTTTGTTCAGTATCTGTATGACAAAATCACTCAGATTCGGGAAGATCTGGACTCCGACTGGGTAGTCTCAGGGGGAGGAACTGGGGTAGGTCTTGAGAATGTTATCTGGGATGAGTTTGATCCTGTGACCCCTGAGGACGTGGACAGGATTCTGGGTAGACTGAACGCGACCACTTGTTTATTGGACCCGTGTCCCTCCTGGTTAGTGCTGGCTTCCCGGGAGGTGACACGAGGCTGGATCCAGGGGATTATAAATGCTTAATTGGGTGAGGGTGACTTTCCTGCCGCCTTGAAAGAGGCGGTGGTGAGGCCTCTCCTCAAGAAGCCTTCCCTAGACCCGGCAATGTTGGTTAATTATCGTCCGGTCTCCAACCTTCGCTTTGTGGCGAAGGTTGTTGAGAGTGTGGTTGCACGACAGTTCCCCCAGCACCTGGATGAAACGACGTATCTGGATCCATTCCAGTCGGGCTTCAGGCCCAGGTACAGCACAGAAACAGCATTGGTTGCATTGGTAGATGATCTCTGGAGGGCTCGGGACAGGGGGTGCTCCTCTGTCCTGGTCCTATTAGACCTCTCAGCGGCTTTTGATACCATCGACCATGGTATCATGCTGCACCGGTTGGAAGAGTTAGGGGTGGGAGGCACTGCGTTGCAGTGGTTCTCCTCCTTTCTCTCTGACCGGTCACAGTCTGTGTTGACAGGGGGACAGAGGTCGATCCCGAGGCCCCTCATATGTGGGGTGCCACAAGGGTTGGTCCTCTCGCCTCTCCTGTTCAACATTTATGTGAAGCCGCTGGGCGAGATCATCTGTGATTTCGGGGTGAAGTACCACCAGTACGCTGATGACACCCAACTGTACATCTCCACCCCGGATCACACCAACAATGCCCTTGAAGTGATGTCCCGGTGCCTGGAGGCCGTGCGGATCTGGATGGGGAGGAACAGGCTCAGGTTCAACCCATCCAAGACCGAGTGGCTGTGGTTTCCGACGTCCCGATATAGTCAGTTGGTGCCATCACTGAATGTTGGAGGCGAATCATTGGCCCCCACGGAGAGGGCTCGCAACTTGGGCGTCCTCCTGGACTCACGGCTGTCTTTAGAAGAGCATTTGACAGCTGTTACCGGGAGGATTTTTCATCAGGTCCGCCTGATTCTTCAGTTGCATCCCTTTCTGGATCGGGACTCCTTACGCACGGTCACTCATGCCCTTGTCACCTCCCGCCTGGACTATTGCAATGCTCTCTACATGGGGCTCCCCTTGAGGAGCACCCGGAGGCTCCAACTGGGGCAGAGTGTGGCCGCGTGGGTGGTAATGGGAGCGACATGACGCTCCCATGTAACACCTCTCCTGCGCGAGCTGCACTGGCTCCCGGTGGTCTTCCGGGTGCACTTCAAGGTTTTGGTTACCACCTTTAGAGCGCTCCATGACTTAGGACTTGGTTACCTACGGGACTGCCTACTACCACCAATAGCCTCCCATCGGCCAGTAAGCTCTCATAGAGAGGGACTCCTCCGGGTGCCATCAGCCAAACAATGTTGACTGGCTGCCCCTAGGGGGAGAGCCTTCTCTGTGGGGGCACCTACTGTCTGGAATGAGCTCCCCCGGAGATACGGAGGATCCCGGATCTGCGCACCTTCCACCGCGCTGTGAAGACCTTTTTATTCCACCAGGTGGTCTTGGCCTAATCTTTTCCCTCTTTTTAAAAAAATGTAAATTTTAATCTGTTTTTAAATTATTGGGGTGTTTTAATTTGTCTGGGCCAAAATGGTTTAATTCGATTTTATCTGGTTTTTTTAATTTTTTGTATCTATGTATTTTATTGTTTGGCTGTTCACTGCCCTGAGTCCTTCGGGAGTAAGGCGGTATACAAATCAAATAAACTAAACTAAACTAAACTTTATTTACTCAGAATAAGACCAGACTACATCGACAAGAAGGATTGGTATATATTTGTCCATGTCTCAACAGCGGCGAGAATGGCATTTGCTCAACTGTGGAAAGATGCAGATATGCCCCCTGATAATAAACAAGATTCTCCGATGTGCTCAGATGGACAGGTTAATTGAATGCAGTATTCCAGAGAATAGCTAGAAGAGATAAGAATACCTTCTTAAATGAACAGTGCAAAGAAATAGAAGAAAACAATAGAATCGGGAGGACCAGAGATCTCTTCAAGAAAATTGGAGATATGAATGAAACATTTCATGCAAAGATGGGCATGATAAAGGACCAAAATGGCAGGGACCTAACCGAGGCAGAAGAGATTAAGAAGAGGTGCAAAATTACACAGAAGAACTATACAAGATCCGTATCTTCACAGTCCTCAAGAATGTGAATAAGGGATAATACCAAGTGTACATGTATAGGTTGTGATCATATGATATGATTTCTTCCTGTTATAGCACCCTCGAGAGGACTAACAGTTGGATTCAAGTGCTAGATTAGCAAGTGGTATTACCTATCTGAAGATGGATATCTCTTCACCGAGCCTTCTTTAGACCTAGAGATTTGCTACAAAATATTCATGGCTTCCATAAGAAAGGCTGAGCGCCAAAGAATTGAGGCCTTTGAACTATGGTGCTGAAGAAGACTTCTGCGAGTCTGTTGCTGGGAACGATTGATGGCAAAAGAAGAAGGGGACGGCAGAGAATGAGGTGGCTGGATGGAGTCACTGAAGTAGTGAGTGTGAGCTTAAATGTACTCTGGGGGATGGTAGAGGACAGGAAGGCATGGAGGACCGTTGTCCATGGGATCGCAATGGGCTAGACATGACTTCATGACTAACAACAACATTCATGGTCTTGGAGTTATTGTCCTCTATTCTACAGTTAACTACAGTTAATGGGATTCCTCTGCCACTAAATATTAACCTATCACATAAAGCCTATCCCCTCCTTGAATTTGGTTTTTAAAAAGTATCCCTTTTATTTAAACCAAAAGGAAAAGGGAAGCCAAAAAAGTGGCAAAAGTGTTAAAGGGTGGAAAGAAAGATCTGAGAGGGTGGTAGGAATTATAGAGTAAATGTAAGGAAGGGGAAGAAACAGTGGGGAGAAAATACAAGAGATCTCACTCTGTTCTAAGGTATCATTCAATCACTTTATTGGGAGTTACTGTTTAACTATTGTTAATAAATAAATACAATAGATATAAATAAATAAGTTGCTGACTCTCCACAGTCCTTTAAAGCAAATTGGGATGAGTAATAATGACTTGCCTTTCTCAAGGTGAGGAATAGGGGAAAGGAAATCATTCCTAGAAAAGACATTGGAGGTATGTGGTTGGAGAAGATGATGCAACAACATATCGATTTAAAACCTGGAGTATTCCTGTTGTGGATAATACCAGAAGCTTATAGTAAAGGAAATGTATACTTGATTATTCATGTAATAACTGCAGCTAGGATTGTATTTGAACAAAATTGGAAAAGTGAAGGGATCCCTACAGATGAAACTATGATTAAAAAAATATTAGAATATGCAGAAATGAATAGATTAACACTTGCAATCAAAGGAAAGGAAGAATCTGATTATTATAATATATGGGACTTATTCTATCAATGGTTGGAGAATAAATATGAAAGACATTGGAGGTGGTAAAATCAATCACTAGAATCCTTGGGTGAGCTGACAATTACCTTTTCAGTTGGTGGGTTGGAGGCTCGGAGAATGAAAATTGGTACAATAGACCTACGAGTCCAGACATTATTCCCGTAATCCAGTAGTCTCCTGGCTTGTAGTAATGGAATGACTCCTTTTCTTCTATTATCACCTTAAATAGACATTTCATCAGCGTACTGGCACAGGGAATTTGAGACAGAAACTGAAGCAGAAAAAGCTGGAAATGCAGCAGCAGCAACATTTGACATACAGTATACTGCAGGAGATCCTTCCTAGAGTTCTTTCTTCAGCACAGAGCTAAATCTCAGAAATCACAAAAAGACCACAACTACTGTGAAGAAGGTCCAGTTTACCCCCAGATTTGGAAGAACTATCTGCAACTTCAGACTGCTAAAGATTTTGCCCAGTTTTACCCCAAACTCTGATCTCATCACAGGAGGCTGTTACAAATCAGATTATCACATGCTGTCTATCCCATTTGTTGTCACATTGATTGGCCACTAATTGTGGTGGTGGAAATCCCATAAACCTTTTTCAAAGGAGAATAAATAACCATGATTTTAATAATTAGAAGGGGAATTGGGAACGAGCCTTGGCCATAAAAGTGTGCCGTTGAAGAAAAGAGTTTTCTTTGACTCAGGAGAATAATCCAAATTTGAAAGTTGAGAAAGGAACAATTCAGGGAGGTTTGATTGTTTTTTAGTCTCCAAACTTATTCTTGAGATTATAAAGATTAAAATGTGGAAAAACAGTTCAACACTCTTGAACTAGGCAGTGGGCCATTATAATTCCTTCTTATTTTGTCTGATGTGGATGAGGCCATCTCTTTCAATGAAGGTTTGATACTCCAGATTGGTTAACCCCAGATCATGACATATTGAACAACCTATTGTTGTTGATGATGAGCTGCGGTGGTGCAGTGGTTAAGTGCAGTACTGCAGGCTACTCCTGCTGATCACCACTGTCAGCAGTTTGGCAGATCGAATCTCACCAGGCTCAAGGTTGACTCAGCCTTCCATCCTTCCCAGTTCGATAAAATGAGGACCCAGATTATTGGGGGCAATATGCTGACTCTGTAAACTTCTTAGAGAGCGCTGTAAAATACTATGAAGTGGTATATAAGTCTAAGTGCTATTGCTGTTGCACCCCCTATTTAAATATCTTGTATCTTTTAAAATGTGGTATGAAGTGGTATATAAGTCTAAGTGTTATTGCTATTGCACCCCCTATTTAAATATCTTGTATCTTTTAAAATGTAGAAGAGACTATCAGTCTTAATGGTAAGAAAGAGGAACTAGTCAAATTCTCTGGGGCATTAATCTGAAACAATGGCCCATTACTGATTTCTTCATGATAGCAATCACAATACCAGACTTATATAATGCTTCACAGTGATTTTACAGCCCTGTCTAAGCAGTTTACAGAGTCAATTTATTGCCCCCAACAATTTGGGTCCTCGTTTTACAGACCTCGGAAGGACGGAAGGCTGAGTCAAACTTAAACCACTGAGAATCAAACTGCCAAATTGCAGGCAGCCAGAAGACAGCAGAAATAGCCTGCAATACTGCATTCTAACCACTGTGTGTCCTCCTCCTCCTGATGTGATGACATTTGCTGTCTCTTACATAAGGTATCTAGTAGGGAACCAAGAGATGATGCTATATGAGTACAATCCCACAATGGCTGAAGGTGAAGGGCTAAACAAAATTTGAGGATCTGAGCCCAGGGCCTTTGCTATACGACAGTGGTGGTGAACCTTTTACTCACCGAGTGCCAAAATATGACAAACATGCTTAAGAATAGAATAGAATAGAATAGAATAGAATAGAATAGAATAGAATAGAATAGAATAGAATAGAATAGAATAGAATAGAATAGAATAGAATAGAATAGAATAATAGTGTTGGAAGGGACCTAGTGTCAGCACGTCAAGATGCATTTATCCTAGTGCTGACATAAGAAGGAGAACGCAAGTGTCTGCAACGGGATGGTTGCCTTTCACCTACTTATTTTAGCTGGAGATAATGTCCCCTAGGAGATGGATGGGAGGGGGGAAATTCTTTGAATTGGAGCAGTAGATTAGGGGTGAATGATTGGGAAGATGGCCAATGAATGCAGAGGAGTGGGGGAAGGAAGAGGAGGGATTTGGGGTCAGCAGGTCAGTGCTGGCTGCATGGAGTCAGTGTGAAAGTGCCCTGCTAAATACAATGGAAGTTTGTTTCAAAAATGACTTTGTTTGAGACACAATTTATTTGAAGACGGCCTGAAAACCTGACAGACAGACAGCACTCCTTTCCAAGCCAAACTGGCTGACCTCCAGACCTCCAGCTCCCTGCCAGATGTATGGAGTGATTGGAGGCACAGTCCAGACGCCATGGCGGATAGCCAATTATCGGAAGAGAGCTTATTTCAAGCAAATGGAAAAGAGCCTATCTTGATTCCAGCCCGGTTGGATGCCATGGGGCCTCAACCCCCCCACTCCTCCAGCAAAGCTGCGAGATGACCAAGCTCAGACGATCGTGCTAAAAGCCAAGAAAAAAAAAGGTGACTATTGGTGGGTTTTTTCGAAAGCTGCAGAGGCTGAATTCTCTTTCCCGAATGCTCAAGGTAAAGGGAAGCCCCTGAGTGAGTTGGGGAGGGCAGATTGGCTATGGGACTGGCAGCAAGCCAGACAGCAAAAAGCTTCAAAGAAGCCACTCGAGAGCCCCATAGATGAATTGAAGGAAGAATTTGACCATGCAATTATTCGGGAGGAAGAGCCATCATGCAGGCCAAAGGAGAAAGGGGGGTCTGCTGAACTGAGAGGCTGTAGTTCGAAGCACAGCCCTTCCCCCCCTCATAGCAGGAAGAGAGGAAGCCCAGAGGTGCATCCATGGGTCCCCCCCTCCTCACACACAGCAAGCGGATAAGCACCAAATTCCCCAAAGACCATTCTGAGTAGGAGAGAAGGTCTTCCTCTCTACCAAGTATATGAGACTTAGACTCCTGAGCAGGAAATTGGGCCCGAAGTTTATAGGACCATTCCCTATAGTAAAAGTAATCAACCCGGTCACAGTACAACTACAGCTGCCATGATTACTAGGGAGGATACACCCCATTTTCCATAGTAGCCTCCTGAAACCTGTAGTGGGGTCAACTTTAAGACCGGTGCCACGTGACCCCCCCTGAGCCCCTGGTTATTGGGGGCGACACTCACTATGAGGTACAGTGAATTCTCGATTCGAGGTGGCACAGGGGGCACCTCCAATACTTAATCAAGTGGAAGGGTTACCCCTTATCAAAGGCATCCTGGGTGAAAAGCAGAAACATCCAAGCTGACCGCCTTATAGCCAAATTCCATGCAGATTATCCGGGCAAGGCGGGAGGGGACAGGACACACACTCCCGGCCGGGGTACCGGTACTTAATTTGTTGTTTGTCTTACACAGGCCACCCTGGAGAAATGAAGGGGGAGGGGCCGGATGTCAGCACTTCAAGATGCATTTATCCTAGTGCTGACATAAGAAGGAGAACGCAAGTGTCTGCAATGGGACGGTTGCCTTTCACCTACTTATTTTAGCTGGAGATAATGTCCCCTAGGAGATGGATGGGAGGAGGGAAATTATTTGAATTGGAGCAGTAGATTAGGGGTGAATGATTGGGAAGATGGCCAATGAATGCAGAGGAGTGGGGGAAGGAAGAGGACGGATTTTGGGTCAGCACATCAGTGCTGGCTGCATGTAGTCAGTGTAAAAGTGCCGTGCTAAATAAAATGGAAGTTTGTTTCAAAAAAGACTTTGTTTGAGACACAATTTATTTGAAGATGGCCTGAAAACCTGACACCTAGGAGTTCTGTATACCATTTTATTTTTGTTGAGTTCATTCTTGTTGAGTACTGGGTTCTGGACGATTTGATCTGTTAAACAATTTGAGGGAGGAAATCTTTCCTATCTTTGCAGATAACCTAGAAGTGGCTAGGATAGATTTAACACTACAATGACAGAAATCATAATTAGGACAATCTAGAATCCTGATTTAACATAATGAGTGAAACTGATCAGTATGTGAATAAAAATACATTGCAATTGCTTTGCTTTTCCAATGTTTTCTCAATATCCAAAGAGAGATAGTGTAGAAGGCAGAGGCAATGGCATTTAGAGACCATTGCCAAGATAAGGTCAGAGAAAAGTAGTACTGACTTATATGATGTAGCTTTCCTAATCTGTAATACACTGAAGGGCTGACTGACAAAAAAACAAAGACAAACATAACATGCACAAAAACATATTTATATATTTATAGGTAAAGGTATAGGTAAAGATTTCCCCTATTAGTCATGACCATCCCAAGGGGCAGTACTAATCTTTGATTCAGAAAGGAAGAGCCTTTATTTATTTTTTATTTATTATTATTTATTAGTCACATTTCTATGCCGCCCAACTCCCTAGGGACTCTGGGTGGCTTACAGCAAAAAAAAAACAAAAAACAAAAAACAATGTGAACAATATCCCATAAATTTTTTTTAAAAGAACATTCAAAACCCATATACTCCATTCCATGGCCAGGTCTCACAAGATCGCCACAGCAAGATCAATGGCCCCAGGCCAGCCAGAAAAGCCAGGTCTTCACCGCTTTCCAGAAGGCCAATAGGGTGGGAGCGATCCTCAGGAGGTAATTGGTTCCAGAGAGCCGGGGCAGCCACAGAGAAGGCCCTCCCCCACAGGCCTGCCAAACAACATTGTTTAGCTGACGGGACCCGGAGGAGACCAACTCTGTGGGATCTTACCAGTCGATAATAATAATAATAATAATAATAATAATAATAATAATAATAATAATAATAATAATAATAATAATAATAATAATAATAATAATAATAATAATAATAATAATAATAATAATATTTTTATTTCTATACCGCCCTTCTCCCGAAGGACTCAGGCCGGTGTACAGCCTATTTAAAAACACAGACAAAACAACAATATAAAATTTAAAATAATTAAATAAAGTGGCTCAGATTTAAAACCCCAATAAATTTAAATACCCCAATTTAAAACTATTGTGTTGATAGTCCGGCCTGGCGGAACAACAGGGTTTTCAATGCGCAGCGAAACACCCGGAGGTCGGAGATCTTACGAATTTCCGGGGGCAGTTCGTTCCACAGGGCTGGGGCTCCCACAGAGAAGGCCCTCCCCCTGGGCGTCGCCAGCCGACATAGCTTGGCTGATGGCACCCTGAGGAGACCCTCTCTGTGGGAACGGACTGGTCGGTGGGAGGCTATTGGTGGCAGAAGACGGTCTCGGAGGTACCTGGGTCCTATGCCATGGAGCGCTTTAAAGGTGGTAACCAACACCTTGAATCGCACCTGGAAGACCACTGGGAGCCAGTGCAGCTTGCGCAGGAGGGGTGTCACATGGGCACAACGAGTTGCGCCCATAACCACCCGCGCGGCCGCATTCTGGACCAGCTGGAGCCTCCGAGTGCTTTTCAAGGGGAGCCCCATGTAGAGAGCATTACAATAGTCCAACTGGGAAGTAACAAGGGCATGAGTGACCGTGAGCAGGGCGTCCCGATCCAGAAAGGGCTACAACTGGCGAATCAGGCGAACCTGATAAAAGGCCCCCCTGGCCACGGCCGTCATATGCTCTTCTAAAGACAGCCGCGCATCCAGGAGGACACCCAGATTGAGAGCCCTCTCCATGGGGGGCAAAGATTCACCCCCAATAGTCAGCGATGGCACCTGCTGACTATATCAGGGCGCCGGAAGCCACAGCCACTCGGTCTTGGAGGGGTTGAGTCTGAGCCTGTTCCTCCCCATCCAGACCCGCACGGCCTCCAGGCAGCGAGACATCACATCAAGGGCATCGTTGGGGTGGTCTGGGGTGGAGATGTACAGCTGAGTATCATTAGCGTACAGATGGCACTTCACCCCAAAACCACGGATGATCTCACCCAGCGGCTTCACATAAATGTTGAACAGGAGGGGCGAGAGGACTGACCCTTGTGGCACTCCCCATGCGAGACGCCTCGAGGTCGACCTCTGTCCCCCTGCCAACACGAACTGTGAGCGGTCGGAGAGGAAGGAGGAGAACCACCACAAAACGGTGCCCCCTATTCCTAACACCATCAACCGCTGCAGCATGATACCATGGTCGATGGTATCAAAAGCCGCTGAGAGATTTAATAGGACTAGGACAGAGGAGCAACCCCTGTCCCGAGCCCTCCAGAGATCATCCACCAACGCGACCAATGCCGTTTCTGTGCTGTACCCCTGCCTGAAGCCCGACTGGTACAGGTCTAGATAGATAGCTTCATCCAGGTGCCGGGGAAGTTGTCGTGCCACCACGCTCCCAACAACCTTCGCCACAAAACGAAGGTTGGAGACTGGACGATAGTTGGCTAATTCAGCCGGGTCCAGGGAAGGCTTCTTGAGGAGGGGCCTCACTACCGCCTCTTTCAAGGCGGCAGGAAAGGCACCCTCACTCAGAGAAGCACCTATAATCCCCTGGAGCCAGCCTCGTGTAACCTCCCGGGAGGCCAGTACCAACCAGGAGGGACACGGGTCCAATAAACACGTGGCGGCACTAATCTTACCCAGAACCCTGTCCACATCCTCGGGAGTAACAGGATCAAACTCCTCCCAGATAACATTCTCAAGACCTGCCCTGGTCTCCTCCCGTGGACTCATCCAATCGGAGTCCAAGCCATCCCGAATCCGAGCGACTTTATCATGCAGGAATTGCACAAAATCCTCAGCATGACCCTGCAAGGGATATTCCCGCACTCCCGCCCGAAGAAGGGAGTGGGTCACCCTAAACAGGGCGGCTGGGCGGTTCTCTGCAGATGTGATAAGAGCGGAAAAATGGTTAGATTTTGCCGCTTTTATCGCCACTAGGTAGGTCTTGATATAAGACCTCACCTGTGTCTGGTCGGAATCGGATTGACTAGTCCTCCAAATGCTCTCTAGGCATCTTCTCCGACGCTTCATCTCTCTCAGCTCCTCAGAGAACCAAGGAGCTAATTGAGATCGGCATCGGGTCAGAGGCCGCAAAGGCACGACGCGGTCCAAAGCTCCAGCCGCCACCCTTTCCCAGGCGGCCACCAGCTCTTCAGTCGAGTCGTGTGTTAGAGTCTCAGGAAACGGCCCAAGCTCCGTCAGCAACCTTTCGGGATCCATCAGGCGCCTGGGACGGAACCATCTGGTCGGTTCCATCTCCCTGCGGTGGGGGCAGGCGGTAGGAAAGTCTAGTTGAAGGAGTGAATGATCTGTCCATGACAAGGGTTTAATATCTAGGTCCCCTCTACCAAGATCATTCAACCACTGACCAGAGATAAAAATCAGGTCCAGAGTGTGTCCCCCTATGTGAGTGGGGCCTTGAACTAACTGGGTCAGGTCCAAGGCCATCATGGAAGCCATGAACTCCCGAGCCACCTCTGACGCCTCACCTGCGGATGGGAGGTTGAAATGACAATAAGTCTGGGGGTATCGACCGCCACCCCGGCAATGACATCGAGTAGCTCGGGCAGGGTCACTGCCATGTGGCAGGGAGCCAGGTACGTAGTCAGCAAATCCATCTGCACCGCACGGCCCCACTTCACACAAAGGGACTCACATCCAGCTATCTGAGGAACAGTGGTCTCCCTCGGACAAAGACTCTCCCTAATGATCACCGCCACTCCCCCACCCCTCCCCTGGGCCCTTGGCTGATGAAATGCACGGAAACCTGGCGGGCACATCTCTACGAGGGGGACCCCCCCTCTTGGCCCAACCAGGTCTCCGTAATACCTGCCAGGTCTGCACCCCCCTCCAAAATAAGATCACAGATGAGGGGGGCCTTATTAACCACCGACCTGGCATTACATAACATCAGCCGCGGACCCTGGGCCTGAGGCTCTACACAACCCAGGACACGAGTCACGCATTGGGGGCCGGAGTGCGCAATCGCTCGGAGACAGCGCGTGCGCACCCCTGACACTTGATATGACCCCCTGCGCCCGTCATACCTGCCCCTCCCACTCATGATTTCAATTACACAGCCCTTTTTATCGTCTCCCTGCCCCCCGGTTAAATTTCCTTTCGCGACCCCTCTGCTGCAGCTAACCAACCCATCATCCCGCACAGTCACTATCTGGACCCCCCAGGTCCACTTTTACAACCCCCACCCGTCCTCCCGGGTCCCCTTAAAATTTTCCTTAAAAATTTAGCTAAAAAACCTCTCAGCCCCCTCTTTGCTGCATGCCATCTCTCGGGGTCCCAAAGCCCGTCATCAAGATAGGCCCTCGATAACGTGGAGGGCCAGGCCTGCGAGAGGGAGGAGTCTCGCAGCGCAAGAAGATCATTTTTTTGGAGCATCAACTGAACCAAAGATGGGAAAAGAAAAGCCAGTCCGGGAATCTGTCATAGTCCAAGGGATAACTGAGCATAAAGGTCACAAAATATCCATTTATAGGGCTGGACTTCACTGTCCTCTCACGACAGGGAGAGGGTCCAATGTTCTTTTTCTCCAACAGAGGCTAATGGCCAACCATCCTCTCACGATGGCCGGTCCCATTACAAAGTTGACGGAAGCAATGTTCTATCCTCTCCGTTGGGATGTGGAAAATCCCTCAGCTCTCTCAAATGGTGCACAGTCTCTCCTACCAGCGAGGGCGTGAGTGGAGCATAATAAGGGGTCCAAAGTGTCCAAAGTGTAGATGTTAATAACGATGGTAATAATAAAGATGTTAATAAAGATGATAATAGACCCACGGGCACAAGATCTTCCTTGAGGTGAGAGTAGGAGTAGTGAGACAGGAAAGCCCAATCCAGGGGTGGTTGGCCATTAAGGCCAACACCCACCCATACCTGGGGGAAAGGGGGGGGAGGAGAGGCCACCCGAGGCGACCAACCAACCAAACCATGGTCAGCCTCCCGCCTCTCGATGGGAGCTATGTGGTAGAAGGCGGTCTCGAAGATAGCCTGGCCCTGAGCCATGTTTGAAGATGCTTCCATGGTCATGTGGCTGGCATGACTATGCACTGAAGATGCACGGAACATTGTTACTTTCCCACTGAAGTGGTACCTATTTATCTTCTTGCATTTACATGCTTTTGAATTGCTAGGTTGGCAGGACACACACACAGAGAAACAGACACTGTATGTACAGTATATGGAAATGGAAATGGATATGGACATGGATCTGGTCATGGATAAAAAACAGGAACCAATTTTAATACTCATCTTCATCTTCATTGTCACATCATGTCTACATGATTTCCTCCCAAAATCATTCAGAGTTGTACATATTTTTCTTTTGATTGAAGATTGTCAAAAATAATAATTTGTCTCATTAATTTATTCAAAGGGATGGAAGAAAAAATTAAAGTTGCTCCAATGTTCATGTTGATATTTTATCTATTCTTCATATATAGAATGTTATCTTTCTCTCTGTTTTTCTCTTTCTTGATCACCCCTAACCATATCTCTCTTTCTCTGTCTCTATCTATCTATCTATCTATCTATCTATCTATCTATCTATCTATCTATCTATCTATCTATCTATCTATCTATCTATCTCATTTATCTATGAATGATCTTGCATTATAGAGCCACAAGAGATCAATCAAATATATACATATTTGAAATTAACTATTTTTTAAAAACAAAGTCAGAACATCACCCCAGAAAATAAAATATAACACCAGCACACCAACCTATATAGTAACAAAAACACACATCATCATTAGCCATAGTCTTTAATTTAATCTAAAACCATATTAGAATATCTCTGGTTACAGTTTATCTGGCCTGGTTTCAGAAATTTTATTAATGTCATAATATGAATTCAGATTAGGACAATTGAAGGATATGATTATTTCAAATAGTTTGAATTGTTTTACCAATTTTATTACTCAATTATTATAATATAAATTTCGCATGGAATGAAGAAAGATAAAACATTACTTTAAAGTATGTGATTTTATGCTGCATGTAAACTGTAGAAAAATAAACACCAACACAAGGAACCTTAATGATTTTTTATCCTCAGATGTTCTTTGGTGTTCATGTCAGGTCTTAGGATAATAATGTAGCATTTGGGGATAAAGATGCAGCCCAGTAAACCCAGGCCAGAGGCCAGGATGGAGAAGATCTGCACGGCTACCATGTATTTCCCCTTAGTGCTCAGGTATGTGGGAACAAAGGAGATCCAAACGCTACAAAAAACCAACATGCTGAAGGTGATCAGTTTGGCTTCATTAAAAGCCCCTGGCAGATTTCGAGCCAGAAATGCCACCAAGAAACAGATGGCAGCCAAAAGACCCATGTAGCCAAGAGCAGAGTAGAACATGGTGACAGAGCCTTCATTGCACTGCAGCAGGATGTGTTCTGGTTGGGAATGAAAGTCAGAATCTGGGAATGGGGGAAAGACTCCCAGCCACATCATACAGAGGCCTACTTGAATACCAGAGCAGGATAAAACAATAGAGTTGGCCAGACTCTTCCCCAGCCATTTCCTCATGCTGCTGCCTGGCTTTGTGGCCAGAAAGGCCACCACCACCATGACAGTCTTGGCCAGCAAGGAAGAGACAGCAACTGAGAAAACAATACTGAAAATGGTTTGTCGAAGGAGACAGGTCATTTTCACGGGGCGACCAATGAATAGAAGAGAGGTCAAGAAAGAAAGCAGGAGTGAAACCAGGAGAATGTAGGTGAGTTCACAGTTGTTGGCTTTGACTATGGGAGTGTCTTGGTATTTAATGAAGATTCCCAGAATAAAGGCAGTGGTTAGGGACAAAGTGATGGCAAAGAAAGCCAGGATGAGTCCCAACAATTCTTGATAGGATAAGAAGCTTATATTTTTGGGGACACACTGATCTCGCTTCTTATTGGAATACTGGTCAACTGGACACTTTTCACAATGGGCTGCATCTGAGAAAAAAAAAGTTAGCATGAATCTGTTTGTGCAGCTGTAGGAGCATGAAAACCGCATCAGAAATAAATTACTTCATTTTCAAGGAATAATATAATATTTCTCCCCGGGGATATTCATACGACAACAACGTTAGTTAAAATAATCAAACTGTCTTTTTAAAGACTGAAGATGAATGTGATGATCAGTTCTCAAATCTTCTTTCCTAAAACAAAGCAAGAAAGTAACAACTGAATAGAAATCAGCAACCTTTCATTATTTCTTTTAATACTCACATCATCATCCAAATTTGGCAATAGTGCCCAATCTTTCAAGTTTGTGGATGCCTTCAAGAAATGTAATGTTTTTCTTGCTTCTTGATCAAATACCTCCCCCAAACAAGATAGAATATTGATTGTATCTTTAATTTTTGGGGGTTATTTTTGGAGCCACGTACTGTACCTTCTTGCTCAGAGAATGTTCCTTCCATACACAGAGAACAGTCGTAGCAGCAAACTGGGGCTCCCTCTCTCACAAGCTTGGCATAACCCGGGTGGCAACTTTCTCTACATCTTGAATAAGGCACCATCTAAACATAAACAGGATGGTTAGTCAGGGTGATATATGAATTAGAAGATTTTACTGAAATCAAGTGTCTTCCAGAAGCTCAGGAACACATTGAGCAAAATCAGCCAAGAAGTAGTGCCATGAACTTTAATTATTCTACTTGCAAGGGGCAAATAAAAGGTCATTCTCTTTCTCTATCAATCTCCATTGTAATGCCAAAACAGACTCATTTCCTCATTCTTTTTTCCAAAGGAAAGTAGTTCCATTGCAAAAGTTGTTTCTCCTTAGGGCATGTATGAGAATGCTATAATTTACTATATTTTTCGGAGTATAAGATGCATCCCCCCCCAAAAGAGGGTGAAAATTTGAGTGCATCTTATATACCAAATGTAGCCAAAAATGTGAGGCACAGAGGAGGCGATGGTCTATGGCAATCCCTGTAGCCTGGAACAGCTGATTGGGATTATTCTGTGAGAACAATCCACCTGACAATCAGTTCCTTGTGTTGAATCAGGCTGCAATAATGTGCTGAAGCTGACCTGGCTGTTCATGCAAGGATTGTCAGAGTTTTCAGCAACAAGGAAAACACAAGCAGAGGGGAGGAGTTTCACTTTTAGTTTCTGTGATCAGCACAGCATGCAGCTTTACAACAATTGACCTAAGCCATGCCCAGGCTCCTTCCTTGTTGCTCACACAGGAAATACTGTTTCAGTTTCCAAACAGCCCTCAACTTTCTCACACACTGACAGGACGCTAGTCAGATGAATACTGATGGATGCTGGTAGCCAGAGGCAGATTTTTTTTTCTTATTTTCCTCCCACAAAACTAAGGTGTGTCTTATAGTCCGGAGCATCTTATACTTCGAAAAATACGGTATATATGTTTTTCTCCATCTTTGCTTTCTCAGGAAACCTCCAATATCTAGCTTTCTCTAGAGTCCCTATCTTTCTCTCCTACAACTGATCATTGTATCATCATATGTAAATTACTTTTTTAGCTGCCCACATTTCCTTCACCACATTCTTAGTGATATCTTTCTCTTATGCAATTCAGTGGGCTAAACCCTTCATGTTCTGGATTTTCTCCCAAAGGTGCTTTTTCAAAAGACAACTGATCTTTGTTTTCCTTTGAAGATGTTTTGCTTCTCATTCCAGGAGCTTCTTCAATTTTGACTGAATGGTGAAGTATGGAAGGATTTATATTCCTTACAGTCATTTGGTGGCTAGCAATCTTTCTGAAAGTTGTTGAGGCCACTTAAAATTTATCTGTGCCCTCAAGGTCATGTCAATAGTGCAAATGGGGCTCCCCTTGAAGAGCACCCGGAGGTTCCAGCTGGTCCAGAATGCGGCCGCGCGGGTGATTATGGGTGCGACTTGACGCACCCATGTGACACCTCTCCTGCGCGAGCTGCACGGGCTCCCGGTGGTCTTCCGGGTGCAGTTCAAAGTGTTGGTCACCACCTTTAAAGTGCTCCATGGCTTAGGGCTCGGATACCTACGGGACCGCCTTCTGCCACCAATAGCCTCCCACCGACCAACACGCTCCCACAGAGAGAGGCTCCTCAGGGTGCCATCGGCAAAACAATGTAGGCTGGCGACCCCCAGGTTAGAGCCTTCTCTATCGGGGCACCCGCCCTCTGAAATGAGCTACCCCCTGGGATATGTATGATTCCTGATCTCCGTGCTTTTTGCCAGGCCCTCAAGACCTTGTTATTTCACCAGGCGGACCTTGCTGACTAAATAAAATTCGGATGGGGTATTTTAAATTATGGTGTTTTTAATTAAGAAAGCCAAGATTTGTTTAATTTTGTTTTAAATGGTTTTTAAATTTTGTATGGTTTATTGTCTTTTTATCATGGCTGTACACCGCCCTGAGTCCCTCGGGAGAAGGGCGGTATATAAATCTAATGAATCAAATCAAATCAAATGGGTGTGGAACATTCCTGCAATTGCTGAATCTATATCCTGTTTACAACACAGTCTTTTCAGTGGTTCCAAATCTTTCCATCCTCCACCATTCAGTCAGAACTGCAGAAGCTTCTTTGATGAGAAGTGAAACATCTTCAAAGAAAAACAAGAAAGTCAAACAAGAAAGGGAAAACAAAGTCCAGGTGCCTTTTGAAAAACAACCATGACCGGGATGACTGAGAATCTCCATAGACATTCTGGATTTTCTCTTACTGAAAACAAGCAAATTTGATGTACTATAAATTGTGGCAATATATTCCAGTTTAATAATGGAGATTGCAAATCCCGCAATACTATGCAGCAGGTTTCAGCATGTGATAGATTATTGTAAAACCTCTAAAGTAAAATGATATCTAATAAATTAATGATTTTAAGTTCTCTTATTTGGAAGTTATCTCAATTGGCTTCAATAAGAATTATTTCTGAACAGAAAAATTTCTACATATGGAGATAAATAGAAGAGCAAAATCCAAGCAGCCTCAACTACTTTGTTAAATAAAGTTGGCCATTGGATGGCACTTTGATTGACAGATATCTTGACTTCCGAGGAGGCTTGTCTTTCTGCATTCCCAATTTTCACCCCCGCGTCTGATTTGTTCAAAATTGATGTCCACTGCATGATATCAAAGTTTCCAACAGGAACTCCATTTTCATCAAAAGAAATCCCATCTCTGGAAATATTGTGATGTTGGACGTTTCTCAGGAACCTATGAAGCTGCAGAAACATAGAAAAAACATTACAGTTTGAGCCTTTATTCAATGTTTTTTTTTTCTTGCTATTATTCTGGATTGGAGGTACTCTGAATAATTCCATCTCTTCAAATCACCACTGCAGTCTGAAGCAGATCAGTTCAGCATTTCATGGGAAGCTTCTTTCAGTCATTCTCCAGAAATTTACAGCTCTTTTTCAAATACCGTATTTTTTGGACTATACGACACATTTTTTGGTCTCGCAAAATGGGGTGAAAATGTCTGTGCATTTTATAGACCTAATATTGCAGAAACCTCACCCCAAAATGGGCTGAAATAAGCCCTGAATATGGGCCAAAAATGGCTGCAAAAGGGCCAAAAAAGGGGCCAAAAATGGAGCATACTGAGGCCAAAAACTTTTTTTGATGTTTTTCTCTTCTAAATTTAGGTGTGTCTTAAAGTCAGGTGCACCTAATAGTCTGGAAAATACGGTTCTTTTTCAAATATTTATCTCACATTCTTGAAATCATAGTATAGATAACACCACCATCAGGTGTCTTTGTAGCTGTCTGACAAATTATATTCAACATATAGTCCTCAAGGAAACCTCATCCACATGGAGGGAAGTAAGCAATGGGATACCCCAAGCTTCCATTTTAGGCCCAGTACTCTTCAACATCTTCAAAAAAGATGTAGGCAAGGGAATTGAAGGGAACTCATCAAATTTGCAGATGACACTAAGCTAGCAGGAATAGCCAACACCCCAGAAGAGAAGCTCAAGATCCAAAAAGATCTTGACAAATTGAACATGGGCCCCTACCTAACAGAATGAAATTCAACATAGATAAAAATAAGGTTTTACACTTAGGCAAGAAAAACCAACAGTATAGATACAGACTATGTGAAACTTAGCTCAATGCCAGTACCCATGAGAAGGATCTTGGAATACTAGTGGACAATCATTTAAATATGAGCCAACAATGTCTGGCAGTAGAAAAAATGCCAATGCACTCCTAGGCTGCATTAGTTCTGGTCAACAAAATATATAAAAGATATTGAAATTCTGGAAAGACTGTAGAGATGAGCAAAAATTTTTAGGGGGTTGGAGGCTAAAACATACCAAGAACAGTTACGGGAATTTGGTATGTCTAGTCCAGTGGTGGGTTCCTCCCAGTTCGGTCCGGTTCGGCTGAGCCAGTAGCGGTGATGATATGAAGTCACCGAACCGGTTCTGCCCCCCCTCCCACCCCCCCACATTATTCTTACCTTTTATTTGGTCCCACCCCCAATCTATTGCTGCCTCCTGAGTCCAAACTGATGACTAGAGGGAAAAAAATTGTTTAAACTCTTGCCCAGGGGCTTCAAAGGGCCGTCCTACAGCTGATCAGTGTTAAAAGCAAACAAATTAGTCAGGTCGTAAGTGCGAGGACTGGTCGTAAGTGCGAGGACCTTCCAGAAATGATTCTGCCCAGGTAGCCACGCCCACCTAGTCACATGACCTCCAAGCCACACACACAAAATAAGCCATGCCCACAGAACCGGTAGTAAATAAATTTAGAACCCACCCCTGGTCTAGTCTAAGGAAAAGAAGGACTGGGGAGACATGATATCACTTTTCTAATATTTCAGGGGTTCCTATAATAGTGGGCTTTACTAGAAAAACCTCTGAGATCCTTTCAAAATCTTATTCTATGTTTTATGTTCTATGTTTTGCTGCTTCACCATCTGAGGCAAAACCATTTGCAGATATGGGAAAACTTGTAATGGGAGAATACAATTTTGCCATCAGTCCTGATCAAAATAAAGTTAGCAGAATTTAACATTGCGCTAGGAATGTGAAAAAATTGTATAGTGATGTTATCTCTTTCAAAGAATAGCTATGGAAGCATATTGATTAATTCAGGAGATGTGTGGATGAACCTTTTGTTGACCCCAGAAGATGCTTTGATTTATATCTTGTTGCTATGTTAGAAACTTTTAGGCAGCAAAGTTCAATCTTAATCCAGAACAAAAAATCCAGCTGAACTCCTTAGCTTGGAGATCACTCTGTGATCACAATAAAGGGTTGAGAATTGCTGGAATATTCTGATGCTTGTTTGATTTGGAAAATTACGTTGTCACCATAGAGCTATTTCTGTCACAAAAGCATCCCAAACTAGCACAGGTTGTTTAACTTTGGAAGATTTTTCTCTATCATCTCTCTCTAACTCACCATCAGAGTTCCAAGTAATACGCCCATAGCAAACAAGACTCCGAGGCAAGCAGGTTCCTCAAACATCAGTTTTATTGGACATATCATATAGGCATAGGCTGGTGAAAACTGACTCTAAATGTTTCCACAGTTTTCACCTAATTAAAAGTAAAAGTTTTCCTTCCCTTTCCAAACAATCAGTCACATGGTCCAATCAAGGTGTCATCTGGTTGCCTGGTGACTTCACTCAGCCTCCCTCTGGCCATTGGTGGGAATGTCCTTGGTTCCCAGGAGAAAATATGTTGTCTTGGCTACAAAACTCCAGCTATCTCTATTCCCCCCACCCCTCTATCCCTCAGCTCCAATGTGGCAACACTGAAGCATCAAAATGGCCTCAGTCAGGTCAGTTTCAAGGTTGACACTCACTCTCAAATACCACAAACTGGGCAACTGCTCTTTGGAATATCTCACCACTTTCTACATCTAATTTAATATTGAGGAACTGGAAGGGGAGAATCCATGGAACCTCAAAGGAGAAGACTTACCTGCCATGGCTGTACAATCTGGGCTGGTTGATGGTCTCCAACTTGCATTCTCCTATTACTCCGTCGGGAGGAAGAGGCAACACTGAGGACCCAGGCCACAATTTGAATTATTTGGGAAATACTGGAGGAATCCTGAGACAGGATTCTTGCAATCACATCATGGGGTGGGAATTCCCAATCTTCTTTTTCTCTGCATTTTTTCCAAACTTTCTTAGATAACACAGGACTTGAATAAGAACATTGGAACGCTTCCTTTCCATACGATATGACTGTAGATGCATAAGATTTAATGTCATCATACTGAGTCCTTCTCTTTGTCTGGATGAGGAAGGAAAACAAAGCATATTTATTTTGGAGATCAACCCAGAGGTAAAATATATCTATACTTAAAGCTGTCAAAGTTGTTGCAATCCACACCCTTCCCACAATGGATGTATCAATTTTTTGTATTATTGCTGCTAACATTCCTGAGGCATGAAAATCCAGTTGGCATACTATAATTTGTATTTGACTGTTGATAAGAGAAAAGAACATTTTCCTTTTTTCTTGCATGAGAGTTTCTCCAGCACTTGCTTGCATATTTCCTTCTGGGACGGTTCCTGACAGGACAATGCAAATCCCATTTTTTAGAGCGAGAATTTCCAAGCATCTTTTGAATTTTTCTCCTTTTTCATTGTCTCGAGAAAGGAGACCGATCCACGTCCATTGGAAATGCAGGAGCAGCTTGACGATTGCTGAGTAAGGAGGTTCTTGGTTTGGGGTCATCCGATATGAAAAAGGAAATGGATGATTTTTCTCAGCCATCTGATTGGTGAAACTATAGTTGATCTAAGATGAAAAAGAAAATATTGGTAGTTTTTCCAGTTTTAATGATAAAAGTCAGCTGGTAAATCTAAGGGCCTTTCCACACTGCTGAGAGACCCTTCAAATGATAACTGCATGAATTTTGCTAGTTCCCTTAAAGTTCTGTCCTGTTGTCTTGTATGCTCCCTTTGAAACCAGGGAGCTCTGAATTATCTGTGGGTGATGTTCATTGGAGGTCCTCATAGAGCACACCCTTCTGGTCACATTAGAACTCTGTGGGTTACTCATCCACTCAGTCAATTAGACAATCAGAATAGAGCTGGAAAGTCTTCTAGTCCAACCACATATGTGTGTGTGTTTTTTTTTTTCTGTGATCGTGTGCTTTGTGCATGTGCACAGCATTCAAAATACACCAATTTTAACATCTACAGCTTAGCTTCTAGGACAGCCCCAGTAAATCAGCTGTGCTGAGAAACACGGAAGTATAGGACAGGATAGGATGGGGGCAGGTGACAGGGACAGGGACTACTGATCGCCGGAACTACCGGTTCATAACAACCGGTCTGAACCGGCAGCAGCCCAGCACTGTATGTATATAGACACACACACACACACACACACACACACACACACGTACATGTATGTGTCTGTGTCTGTGTATGTGTGTGTCTGTATATATATGTACTATATACATACATGTATGTGTGTGTGTGTATATATATATATATACACACACACACACACAAACAAACATATATATGTATATACACACAAACATACTTTGTGAATTAAAAATTCTTTCAGCTCTTCTAATATTTACTCTCTGACTTTCAACTTATGTGGAGAAATATATACAAGTGCTGCCTTCTAGGCAAATCTGAACATTTTACAACATGGAATTAATTTCATTTGGCTTTATACCTGTGGAATTTTATAGATGCTCAAGACATTGGAAATATGATCAAAGAGTTCAGAATCCATCTCTTCAAGAATCGCCAGCAGGTTCTTTTGTCTTCCACATCTGTAGTTTGGGATGTTCTCCTGTCCTGTAGACAGCACATCCAGCATGGCCTCATATGTCATTCTTGCATTGAAAAAGTTCTGATAGATGTTGTAGCCCAGGGTGATGTTAGGTAAGAGCCTTGAATTCTGGTTGACTTCATGAACAGCCAACAAGAAGGGCAGAATGTGGTAGAATGTATTGTCACTGAAACATAAGAAATTTCATCATCAAACATTTTTTGCTCTATATCAACAATTTATGTGATCAACTTAAAAGCAATTGCGTTCTTTTTGCCAATGACATAAAATTATTCAATTCTACAGATAATTCTGTTGTTTTGCAAAATGATCTCAGCTACGTTTCTGAATGGTGTCTGAATGGTCATCTATTTGGCAACTTCAAATTTCAATTAACAAATGCTCTGTCTTACATATTGATAAACGTAATCAGAATGTCAAGTATAAGATAGGTGGCATTGCTCTAGCAGATGACCCTCACCTTGTTAAGAACCTAAGAGTACTTATCTCAGACAATTTATGCTCCAAAGCTCACTGTAACAGCACTGCTAAAAAATTTCTCTAATAGAGTTGTCAAAGTCTGGAATGCCCTACCTGATTAAGTTGTCTCAGCTACAAATTTTCACAGTTTCAGTCACAAATTGTCTTCCGTGGACCTTACTTCATGCTTTAAGGGGTCAGTAGAGGGAGTATGAGGAGGTGCACTAATATGCCTATCATCCAGGGGTAAAATTCAGCAGGTTCTGGAGAATTAGTAGTGGAAATTTTGAGTAGTTCAGAGAACTAGCAATTACCACCTCTGGCTGGCCCCAGAGTAGGGTGGGAATGGGAATTTTGCAGTATCCTTCCCCTGGATTGGGGTGGCAATGTAAATTTTGCAGCATCATTCCCCTGCCACACCGACGAAGCCATGTCCACCAAGCCACACCACGCCCACCAAGCCACGCCCACAGACTGATAGTAAAAAAAAATGAATTTCGTCTCTGCTATCGTCCCTGTCATTGTATATTTATTCTGTTATTCTTGTTCTCATTTTTTTTTGACAAATTCCAATAAAGAAAGAAATATATCTTCAGTTTGGATTTTCATGAAAGAATGTCATATTTACTGTAGCTTTATATCTATATAGTGCAATGCCAAAAAGATAATCAACTTCTCATTATTCATGTCAGGGATCCAACAGATGCCGTAATTAAATAATGAGCCTTGAGACAAGCTTCAAAACAAATCCAGTTATTTATTAGGAGCTTCATGTCGGCACATTCCCAAGTGAAGCCAACTCTGACCCCACATAATTTACGCCCCATCATGACCCTGTTTCCTCCCTCCCTCCAGAGTTTGTCATCAATCACATTCACCAATGGAGCAATTTCTCAGGTTGGAGAGATCACTCCTCTCCAGCCGCTGCCGTAACCCTGGGATAGAGCCTTGAGAGAGATAAGTCTGGAATGTGCATCTGTCTTTGGCTGCTGTGCTGTTTTGTTGGTTTTCTATCCCCCTTGCCTATGGCAACCCGAGAGCAGGCCAGGGATGCTTTGTGACAAATTGAAATTGACATTTCAATTAAATTATTCAATTTATTTGAACTTTGTAAGTGATAGACATTTTTGAAATTTCTATGAGAAGAACAGTCCCATTGACACCACTATGAGCTTCTTGCCAAAAGAAATATCAGAGAGAGATAGCAAGCTTGTTATGTCAGGATCAAAGGAATCCTATCAAAATCACCATAACTGATTCTGCCTATCATTTTCTCCACATTATGACTTGGAAGGAAAAAATGAGAAAAATTATTCACATAGTTCAGTAGCCAGGTAAAGAAAATGGTTACAATAATAAGAAACCTCCACACTTTTTCATCCCAAAGAAAAAGTAATACAAGAAAGCAAAATGGCTGTCAGAGGAAGCTTTGCAAATAGCTGAGGAAAGAAGGGAAGTGAAAGGCAAGGGAGAAAGAGAAAGTTACGCTGAATTGAATGCAGAATTCCAGAGAATAGCTAGAAGAGATAAGAATACCTTCTTAAATGAACAGTGCAAAGAAATAGAAGAAAACAATAGAATAGGGAGGACCAGAGATGTTTTCAAGAAAATTGGAGATATGAAGTAAACATTTCATGCAAAGATGGGCATGATAAAGGACCAAAATGGCAGGGATGTAACAGAGACAGAAGAGATTAACAAGAGATGGCAAAATTACACAGAAGAACTATACACGATCCACCTTTAAAGCATTCCATGGCTCAGGACCTGGGAACTTGCGGGACCGCCTACTACCACCAATAGCCTCCCACCGGCCGGTATGCTCCCATAGAAAGGGGCTCTTCCGGGCGCGGTCAGCCAAACAATGCCGACTGGCAGCCCCCTGGGGGAGAGCCTTCTCTGTGGGGGCACCTACTATCTGGAACGAGCTCCCCCCGGAGATACGGAGGATCCCGGATCTGCGCACCTTCCGCCGCGCTCTAAAGACCTTTTTATTTCACCAGGCGGGCCTGGCCTAATTTTCTCCCTCTTTTATTAAAGAATTTTTAATTTTTAATATTTTTTAGTATTTTATATATTCAAATTTTAAAATCGGTTTTAAATTGATTGGGGTTTTAATTTGTCTGGGCAAAACTATTTAATTTGATTTTAATTCTGCTTTTAAATTTTGTATGTATGGATTTTATTGTTGGCTGTTCACCGCCCTGAGTCCTTCGGGAGTAGGGCAGTATAGAAATCAAATAAAATAAATAAAATAAATAAATATCTTCCCAGTCCTCAAGAATGCTAATAAGGGATGCTACTAAGTGTACATGTATAGGTTGTGATCATATGATTTCTTCCCGTTATATCACCCTGGAGAGGACTAACTGTTGGGATTCAAGTGCTAAGTTAGCAAGTGATATTACCTATCTGAAGGTGGATATTTCTTTAGAAAGCCTTCCTTAGACCCAGAGATTTGCTGCAAAATACTCATGGCTTCGATAAGGAAGGCCGAGCGCCAAAGAAGTGAGGCCTTTGAACTATGGTGCTGGAGAAGACTACTGTGAGTCCGTTGGACTGCAAGGCGATCAAACCGGTCAGTCCTAGAGGAGATCAACCCTGACTGCTCTTTAGAAGGCCAGATCCTGAAGATGAAACTCAAATACTTTGGCCACTGAATGAGAAGGAATGACTCACTGGAGAAGAGCTTAATTCTGGGAATAATTGAGTGCAGAAGAAGAAGGGGATGACAGAGAACGAGGTGGCTGCATAGATTCACTGAAGCAGTTGGCATGAGCTTAAATAGACTCCACAGGATGGTAGAGGACAGGAAGACCTGGGGTCACAATGGTCGGCCATGACTTCACGACTAACAACAGCAACATTCATGGCTTTAGATTTATTGTCCTATATTCTACAGTAAACCACATTTAATGTGATTCCTCTGCGACTAAACATTAACTTATCACATAAAGTCTCTCCCCTCCTTGAATTTGGTTTTTAAAAAGTATCCCTTTTATTTCAACCAAAATGAATAGAGAAGCCAGAAAAGTGTTGAAGGGTGGAAAGAAAGAGCTGAGAGGGTGATAGGAATTATAGAATAAATGTAAGGAAGGGGAAGAAACAGTGGGGAGAAAATACCAGAGATCTCATTCTGTTCTAAGGTATCATTCAATCACTTTATTGGGAGTTACTGTTTAACCATTGTTAATAAATAAATAAAATAAATATGAATAAATAAGTTGCTGACTCTCCACAGTACCAAGGTATTCATTTTGAAAGCAAGCAGAACCCCATCCAGGCAAGATTCATTGTGGGAGAGAGTTGGCAGTGCCCATTGTTGCCCAGTGTTGAAGCTGACACTTGTGGAAGAATTTAAAAAGAAACTTTTTATAAAATCATCAGGTTCCCGAGGAGCCTTTCCTCTAAAGCAAATTGGGATGAGCAATAATGACTTGCCTTTCTCAAGATGAGGAAGAGGGGAAAGGAAATCATTACTAGAAAAGACATTGGAGGTATGTGGTTGGAGAAGATGACTCAGCAACATATCGATTAAAAACCTGGTTATTATAATATATGGGAGTTATTCTATCAATGGTTGGAGAATAAATATTAAAGCAATGTATTATAAAATCCAATAAATTAAGACGAGAAATGTTATAAGAGTAAGTATAAATATCAGTAGTAATATAAGAATAAATAAAAATAATGAATATGGTGGTAAATTTTAATTGTCATGACACAAAAATTTGTACTCAGACAACACACTCTCAATATTACACAGGAAAAGACCCTAATACACAAAACCTGCATACATACATACATATATATATATAAACAAAAGACATTGGAGCAGGTAAAATCAAACCCCAGAACCCTTGGATGAGCTGACAATTACCTTTTCAGTTGGTGGGTTGGAGGCTTGGAGAATGAAAATTGGTACAATAGAGCTCCAATTCCAGACATTATTCCAGTAATCCAGTAGTCTCCTGGCTTGTAGTAATGGAACCACTCCTTTTCTTCTATGATCACCTTAAATGGACATTTCATCAGCGTACTGGCACAGGGAATTTGAGACAGAAACTGAAGCAGAAAAAGCTGTGTATGCAGCAGCAGCAACATTTGACATACAGTATACTGCAGGAGATCCTTCCTAGAGTTCTTTCTTCAGCACAGAGCTAAATCTCAGAGATCACAAAAAACCCACAACTACAGTGAAGAAAGTCCAGTTTGCCCTCAGATTTGGAAGAACTATCTGCAATTTCAGACTGCTAGAGTATTTGCCCAGCTTTACTCCAAACTCTGATCTCATCACAGGAGGCTGTTAAAAATCAGATTATCACATGCTGTCTATCCCATTTGTTGTCACATTGATTGGCCACTAATTGTGGTGGTGGAAATCCCATAAACCTTGTTCAAAGGAGAATAAATAATCATGATTTTAATAATTAGAAAGGGAATTGGGGATGAGCCTTGGCCATAAAAGTGTGCCGTTGGAGAAAAGAGTTTTGTTTGACTCAGGAGAATAATCCTAATTTGAGAGTCGAGAAAGAAACAATTCAGAGAAATTTGATTGTTTTTTAGTCTCCAAACTTATTCTTGAGATTGAAAAGATTAAAATGTGGAAAAACAGTTCAATACTCTTGAACTAGGCAGTGGGCCAATATAATTCCTTCTTATTTTGTCTGGTGTGGATGAGGCCATCTTCTTCAATGAAGGTTAGATACTCCAGAATGATTAACTCCAGATCATGACATATTGAAAAACCTATTGTTGTTGATGATGAGCCATGGCGACTCAGTGGTTAAGTGCTGTACTGCATGCTACTTCTGTTGATCACCGGTTGCCAGCTTTTTGTCAGATCGAAACTCACCAGGCTCAAGGTTGACTTAGCCTTCCATCCTTCCAAGGTTGGTAAAATGAGGACACAGATTCATTAAGATTCTGTAAACTGCTTAGAGAGGGCTGTAAAGCACTATGAAGTGGTATATAAGTCTAAGTGTTATTGCTATTGGAGCCCCCTGTTAAATGTCTTGTATCTTTGAAAAAGTAGAAGAGACTATCAGTCTTAATGGTTACAAAGAAGATCTAGTCCAAATTCCCTGGGGCATTAATCTGAAACAATGGCCCATTACTGACTTCTTCACAATAGCAATAGCAATAGCAGACTTATATATCACTTTTTTTTAAATTTGATTTATATGCCGCCCTTCTCCGGAGACTCAGGGTGGCTTACAATGCGTTAAGTGCTTTACAGCCCTCTCTAAGTGGTTTTACAAACAGAAGGCTGAGTCAACTTGAACCAGTGAGAATCAAACTGACATTTGATTTAAAGAGTATGATCTGATTTGGAAAATAATGGAAAGCAGATTGGGCAGAGTGAATTTAGACTGAAATACGGATGAATTTTGGACTTTAAAATATATACTGGAAAGATCTAATCAGAACAAATAGACAATATCAATGGAATAAGTTGTGAAGTTACATAGTGCCATTTAATGGTGATTTATGTATTTATGTATTTATTTATTTATTGTATGTGTGGAAAGAACAAAGAATGACCTTGAGTAACAGACTGTGGGTAAAAAACAGGAACCAATTTTAATACTCATAAGCACATCTTCATTGTCACATCATTCCTATAGGATTTCCCCTCCAAAGCATTCAGAGTTGTATATATTTTTCTTTTGATTGAAGATTGAAGATGAAGAGCCTTTATCTGAAGATCCTTCCATGGTCATTTGGCTGGCATGACTATGCACTGAAGATGCACGGAACATTGTTACTTTCCCACTGAAGTGGTACCTATTTATCTTCTTGCATTTACATGCTTTTGAATTGTTAGGTTGGCAGGACACACACAGAGACACGCAGACCCTGTATGTACAGTATATAGAAATGGAAATGGATAAAAAGAGGAACCAATTTTAATACTCATAAGCACATCTTCATTGTCACAGCATGTCTACATGATTTCTCCCCCCAAATCATGCAGAGTTGTACATATTTTTCTTTTGATTGAAGACTGTCAAAATTAATAATTTCTCTCATTAATTTATTCAAAGGGATGGAGAAATAAATTAAAGTTGCTCTACTGTTCATGTTGATATTTTATCTATTCTTAATATATAGAATATTATCTGTCTCTCTATTTTTCTCTTTCTTGATCTCTCCCATCCATCCATCTCTCTCTCTGTGTTACTGTCTCTGTCTCTGTCTCTATTTCATTTATCTATCTCATTTATCTAACTATGAATGATCTTACATTATCGATCCATTAGAGACCAAAAAAATAAACTATAACACCAACACACCAACTTATATAGTAAAAAAAAACAACAACACACATCATCATTAACCATAGCCTTTAATTTAACCTAAAACCATATCAGAACATCTCTGGTAACAGTTTATTTGGCCTGGTTTCAGAAATTTTATTTATGTCATAATATGAATTCAGATTAGGACAATTGAAGGATATTCAATTATTATAAGAGCCTTGGTGGATAAGAGCCTTGGTGGAGCAGCGGACTAAAGTGCTGTTAAGTAGCACTTAGCTGCCAGCTGCCTGCAATTACTATGTGTTCAAATCTCACCAGGCTCAAGATTGACTCAGCCTTCCATCCTTCCGAGGTAGGTAAAATGAGGACCCGGATTGTGGGGACAATAAACTGACTTTGTATATTAAAAAAAGAACACCGTTTGGGGGAGCCGAAAGCCCTACTAAGCAGGAATATACAAAAGTATGAAGCCTATTGCTTAACGCATTGTAAGCCACCCGGAGTCACCAGAGAAGGGTGTCATATAAATCGAATAAATAAATAAATAAATAAATAAATAAATAAATATGATTATTTCAAATAGTTTGAGGGGTTTTTTTTAGCAACTTTACTACTCACTTACTATAATTCAAAGTTCACATGGAATGAAGAAAGATAAGCGACAAGACATAAAACATTACTTCAAAGTATGTGATGTTATGCTGCATGTAAACTGTCCAAAAATAAACAGCACCATAAGGAAACTTAATGATTTTTTATCCTCAGATGTTCTTTGGTGTTCATGTCAGGTCTCAGGATAATAATGTAGCATTTGGGGATAAAGATGCAGCCCAGTAAACCCAGGCCAGAGGCCAGGATGGAGAAGATCTGCACGGCTACCATGTATTTCCCCTTGGTGCTCAGATAAGTGGGAACAAAGGAGATCCAAACGCTACAAAAAACCAACATGCTGAAGGTGATCAGTTTGGCTTCGTTAAAAGCCCCTGGCAGATTTCGAGCCAGAAATGCCACCAAGAAACAGATGGCAGCCAAAAGACCCATGTAGCCAAGAGCAGAGTAGAACATGGTGACAGAGCCTTCATTGCACTGCAGCAGGATGTGTTCTGGTTGGGAATGAAAGTCAGAATCTGGGAATGGGGGAAAGACTCCCAGCCACATCATACAGAGGCCTACTTGAATACCAGAGCAGGATAAAACAATAGAGTTGGCCAGACTCTTCCCCAGCCATTTCCTCATGCTGCTGCCTGGCTTTGTGGCCAGAAAGGCCACCACCACCATGACAGTCTTGGCCAGCAAGGAAGACACAGCAACTGAGAAAACAACACTGAAAATGGTTTGTCGGAGGAGACAGGTCATTTTCACGGGGCGACCAATGAATAGAAGGGAGGTCAAAAAGAAAGCAGGAGTGAAACCAGGAGGATGTAGGTGAGTTCACAGTTGTTGGCTTTGACTATGGGAGTGTCTCGGTATTTCATGAAGATTCCTAGAATAAAGGCGGTGGTTAGGGACATAGCGATGGCAATGAAAGCCAGGATGAGTCCCAACAATTCTTGATAGGATAAGAAGCTTATATTTTTGGGGACACACTGATCTCGCTTCTTATTGGAATACTGGTCATCTGGACACTTTTCACAATGGGCTGCATCTGAGAAAAAAAACCTTAGCATGAATCTGTTTCTGCAGCTGTAGGAGCATGAAAACTGCATCAGAAATCAGTTACTTCATTTTCAAGGAATAATATAATATTTCTCCCCAGGGATATCCATACGACAGAACATTAGTTAAAATAATCAAATAGTCTTTTTAAAGGCTGAAGATGTTGTCCTCTTTCCCAAAACCAAGCAAGAAAGTAACAACTCAGTAGAAATCAGCAACCTTTCTTTATTTTAATGCTCACATCATCATCCGAATTTGGTGATAGTGCCCAATCTTTGAAGTTTGTGGATGCCTTCAGGAAATGTTATGTTTTTCTTGCTTCTTGATCAAATATCCCCCCCCCCAAAAAAAGATAGTATATTTATTGCATCTTGATTTCTTTTTTGTTATTTTTGGAGCCACCTACTGTACCTTCTTGCCCAGAGAATGTTCCTTCCATACACAGAGAACAGTCATAGCAGCAAACTGGGGCTCCCTCTCTCACAAGCTTGGCATAACCTGGGGAGCAACTTTCTGTACATCTTGAATAAGGCACCATCTAAACATAAACAGAAAAATTAGTCAGGGTAAAATATGAATTAGAAGAATTTACTGAAATCAAGTGGCTTCCAGAAGCTCAGGGGCACATTGAGCAAAATCAGTCAAGAAGTAATGGCATGAACTTTAATTACTCTACTTGTAAGGAGCAAATGAAAGGTCATTCTCTTTCTCTATCAGTCTCCATTCTAGATCCCAAAACAGACTCATTGCCTCATTCTTTTTTTCCAAAGGAAAGTAGTTCCATTGCAAAAGGTGTTTCTCCTTAGGGCATGTATGAGAATGCTTACCGTATTTTTCGGACTATAAGACACACCAAGATTTTGAAGAAGAAAACAAAAAAAAAGTTTTTGCCCTCCCCAGCCCCCTAGGAGCACTCTGCAGGCCTCCCAAACCCCTGCACATCCCTTTTTTTTGCAAATAACGTACCTCTTTTTCCCAAAAAAGGGATGCACAGAGGGTATGGGAGGCCTGCAGATTGCTCCTGGGGGCTGGGGAGGGCAAAAACAGATTGGTTGGGTGTGTGTGTCTTATACTCTGAAAAGTACAGTATATATATTTATTTCTCCATCTTTGCTTTCTCAGGAAACCTCCAATATCTAGCTTTCTCTAGCATCCCTATCTTTCTTTCCTACAACTGATCATTGTATCATCATATTTAAATGACTCTTTTAGCTGCCCTCATTTCCCTCACCACATTCTTAGTCATATCTTTCTCTTATGCAATTCAGTGGGCTAAACCCTTCATATTCTGGATTTTTCTCCCAAAGGTGCTTTTTCAAAAGACAACTGATCAATCTTCCACTTCTCATTCTAGAAGCTTCTTCGGTTCTGACTGAATGGTGAAGTATGGAAGGATTTATATTCCTTGCAGTCATCTGGTCGTTAGCAGTCTTTCTGAAAGTTGTTGAGGCCACTTGGAATTTATCTGTGCCCTCAGGGTCACGCGAATAGTGCAAATAGTTGTTGAATCTTCCTGCAATTGCTGAATCTATATCCTGTTTACAACACAGTCTTTTCAGCAGTTCCAAATCTTTCCATCCTCCAACATTCAGTCAGAACTGAAGAAGCTTCTTGGATGAGAAGTGAAACATCTTCAAGGGAAAACAAAGTCCAGGTGCCTTTTGAAAAAGCACCTTTGACACAACCTGGATGACTGAGAATCTTCATAGACATTTTGGATTTTCTCTTACTGAAAACAAGATAATTTGATGTACTATAAATTATGGCAACATATCCCAGTTTACTAATATAAATTGCAAATCCTGCAATACAACACAGGTTCCAGCATATGATAGATTATTGTAAAACCTCTAAAGTTTTCTTATATGGAAGTTATCTCAATTGTCTTCAATAAGAATTATTTCTGAGCAGACGGAGATAAATAGCAAAATCCAAGCAGCCTCAACTACTTTGTTAAATAAAGTTGGCCATTGGATGGCACTTTGATTGACAGAAATCTTGACTTCCGAGGAGGCTTGTCTTTCTACAGTCCCAATTTTCACCCCCGCATCTGATTTGTTCAAAATGGATGTCCACTGCATGATATCAAAGTCACCAACAGGAACTCCATTTTCATCAAAGGAAATCCCATCTCTGGAAATATTGTGATGTTGGAAGTTTCTCAGGAACCTATGAAGCTGCAGAAACATAGAAAAAACATTACAGTTTGAGCCTTTATTCTATGTTTTTTTTTCTTGCTATTATTCTGGATTGGAGGTTCTCTGAATAATTCAACCTCTTCAAATCACCACTGCAGTCTGAAGCAGATTTCATGGGAAGCTTCTTTCAGTCATTCTCCGAGAATTTACAGCTCTTTTTCAAATGAGCATAGGCTTCACTCAGGTCCACCAATCCAGCAGGAAAATACTCAAACCCCATTGGCCAACCTGTCAGCCTGCTCCCTATAAAAGGGCAAGCAGTCAGATGAGCCAGCTGCTGGGTTGCACCGATCTACTAATAAAGAGCTGTTGTTACTGTTAGCACTGAGTCCTGTCTCTTCCATCGCCCAATCCAACACTGGCGACAAAGGTAGGATTGGAAGAGGAGTGAACAAAAAGAGCTGAATTAGATTGCAGTCCCAACGGAAGAGGGGACCACCGGCAGGCATCAACAGGCTACAACCACAGTGACTGAACTGCATCAGCTATCACGATAACTGCTCATGCCCCGCCAACTCCGTTCAACCCAGTCACAGATAATTGGGACTCATACATGACCAGGTTTGAGTGTTTCATGGAAGCAAACGATCTCCTGGGACTATCAGACAATTGGAAAAGAGCATTATTTCTCAGCTATTGTGGAAACGAGGTGTTTAACACGGCTAAGGCACTCACTGCAACAGCCGCTGTGCAGACGGTGCCCTGGGTCAATGTCCAGAATGCACTACAAGCAAACTATGCTCCAGTGCCATCCAGGTTCTTTCGTTGGCATGAATTCCATAGCAGAGTGCAGGAGGAAGGCGAATCCGTCAACCATTATGTAGTGGCACTGAGGAAGGCAGCAGCCTACTGTGAGTTTAGAGAGCTGTTGCTCGAGCAGCTCATCAGCAAAGTGAGGGTCATTAGCTTTCAAAGGTGGCTGTATGTGAATCCTAACCTCACTCTACAGATAGCACTCCATGAGGACAGACCAACAAAATCCTTGCACAAAGCCGTTTTCCTGGAAGTTGAGGCACAGAGAGGACAAGCCAACGGAAGAAAAGGACATGTATCAAACCAATATCAGACAAACAAGTGCATCAAAGGCAAAGAAAATACAGGTTGCCATGCAGATAGAAGACTCACAATGCGATATGGAGATCGATACGGGCTCATATTTGACAATCGTGTCCTAGGAGACAATCCGGAAGGCTGGGCCTGGCCTCAAAAAGAGAGACCTATGTCCCCAGAAAATACAGCTAAAAGACTACCAAGGGAACTGCATCCCTGTCATGGGGAGCAAAGCCTTTTGGGTAAGATTTAGGGAGTTCTCCGGACCCTCTAAAACTAACTGTCATTGTCGGAACATTACCAAGCCTGCTCGCTTTGGACTGGTTCAAAGCCCTGGGACTGGGGGTGTCTGGAATCAACACTGTCCACCACGATGATGCAAATGACCTCATTCGAGAATTTGAACAGCCTGGGCAACTATAAAGGAACGCCTATTTCTTTCAGCCTAAACCCCAAAATTGCCCCAATTAGGCTTAATTGTGAAGGGTCCCCCTTGCTCTCAACCTCTATAGTCACACCTATCAAGGGTGATGGATCAGTCTGCATCTGTGTGGACTACAAGTACACCATCAATAAGGGCCTACAACAGAGCACCTATCCAGTTCCCATCGTTCAACACTTGCTTCATTCATTGGGGAAAGGAAAAACATTTGCTAAGATCAACTTGGCACAGGCTTACCAGCAGTTGCTAATCGATGACAGTACAAGCAAAGCTAAAACGATTGTCACGCACGGAGGTGCGTTCAAATGTCACCGGGTATAATTTGGTGTGAGTGTGGAACCAGGACCATTCCAGAGTGTCATGGAACGGCTTTTACAGGGTATTCCTGGGGTAGTACCCTATTTTGACAATGTCCTGGTGTCCGCTGCCAACAAAACAATTCTATTCAACTGTTTGAGATCCATTCTCAGTAAATTCAGAGAAGCTGGGCTTAAGGTCAAAAGCAAAAAATGTCAGATTGCTGTGCCTAGGGTAGAATTCCTGGGATACATGATCAACAAGTCTGGGATATATCCAACTAAAAGCAAAGTAATGGTGATCAAAGAGGCACCCACCCCCAAGAATAAGAAAGAATTGCAAGCATTCCTGGGGTTGCTTAATTTTTATAGCATGTTCCTGGCTCAAAATGCAACTGTGGTGGAACCTCTGCATAGGCTGTTAGGAAAAAAGGCTTCCTGGATTTGGGGTTGTGCTGAAGCCACTGCTTTTTAAGCAGTAAAAAAACTTTTGTCTTCAGACTGTGTGCTAGTTCATTATAGCGAGACTCTGCCATTGATGCTAACCTGTGACACTTCCCCTTTCAGGGTTGGTGCCATCCTTAGCCACCAACTTCCCAATAGCTGTGAGGCACCTATTGCCTATTACTCCAGGACCCTGTCCTCTGCCAAGCGTAACTACAGTCAGCTGGACAGGGAAGCGCTGGCTGTAGTCTCCAGAGTCCAGAGGTTCCATGACTACCTGTATGGCAGAGACTTTGTGCTTATCACTAACCATAAACCCCTCCTGGGTTTATTGGCTGGAGACCACCCCACTCCTATGATCTTGTCCCCCAGAATGACCAGGTGGACTATTTTTCTGGCAGCTTACAGCTACCAGTTGATTCAACAGCCCAGAAAATCCTTGGACTTGGGAAAAATTCAGTCATTTAATATGGGGGCCTGAGTATACGTCCAGAAATAGTAGAAATATCTGGCCCTTGCTTGTACAAAGTTGAGCTGGAGGATGGTAGATTCTAGTGACGGCATTTGGACTAATTCTGAGGCCGCCTTGAGAACTCACTGCTACAACCACCATAGACAGTTCAACCCGACCAAAGGTCGATTCCTACACATGCTAGCCTACAAAATAAAGAAATGTCTAACAATAACTCAAACCCAATTGTACAGTGGGAAAACCCATCTGAAGAACCAAGATTCCAGCGCAGACTTCCGAATGGGCTGGGCCTAGAGACTCTAACCATGCCTCATGATGAAATCCTGAATATTTCATTGGCAAGTACTGAACCAACTACAAATCTAACCACTCAGGCCAATGCCCAAAAAACAACTGAACTGTGCAGGTCATCTAGGGCTCATCAAAGCCTCGCCTACCTATTTGACTATGTTGGTAAATAATGTAGTGGACTGTGTTCTGTCCAGGAGGGGAGGGGTGTTGCATATTGAATTGGAGTGAGCATAGGCTTCACTTAGGTCCACCAATCCAGTGGGAAAATAGTCAAACACCATTGGCTGACCTGTCTGACAGCTCTCTATAAAAGGGAAAGCAGTCAGATGATCCAGCTGCTGGGTTGTACTGATCTACTAATAAAGAGCTGTTGTTACTGTTAGCAGTGAGTCCTGTCTCTTCCATCACCCGATCCAACACAAAGCCTAGAAAATGGGCTGAAAAAAGTCTCGAAAACAGACTGAGAAAATGGGTTGAGAAAACGAGCAAAGAAAAGTCTAGAAAACGGGCCAAAAAATGCCTCAAATACTTCTCTACCAACAACAACCTAGATGACTCCTGGACATGCTTTAAATGTTCTGCAATTATCAATAATAATGAAGATATCATTAAATGCCATACATGTGACAATTATGCCCATATCACCTGCTTAAAATTAACCAAACAAATAGCAAATCTCATACAAGCATCAAAAACATTTGTTTGTCAATGTCCATCATGTTTCCCTAAGCTAGACATTCAAAATGTCCCATCTACATTCATTGATGCCAAAGATGCAAGCTTAGTAACACATTTTAAAACAAGTTTACAAACAAGTTTACAAGCAAGTTTATAAGCATGACTAACATCTCTTGAAAAAAAATATAGAAATGATAAATAAATATCTAAATGCTCAAAATACTACCTCAATTCAACAACCACTACCTCAAAATACTACCTCAACTCAACAACAGCCACCTCAATCTCAGCCACAAGTAACCATCAACCCAGCAAATAATTCAAACCCACCAAATAATATATAATATATATTATTTCTCAAAGACGCCATTGAACATGAACAAAAATGTCCAAATGCTATTTTATTTGGCCTGGATGACAACTACGAATCTTTTTTTTTAAACAAAGTATTTATTCACATACAGAATAGAGCTTTACACACTATATTAACTTCAGTCAAAGTATACAAATAAGATATAAAATCTACACTAACCTTATCTTCTTTTTATTCTGTTATTCAACCAAGCATACCATTGGTCCCAGCATTGAAAATATGCGGAATCCTTTTGATCTCTCAAAATTTTTGTTAACCTATCAGCTTCCGCATATTCAATAATTTTTCCCAAAATCAAATCTTCAGCCGGTAGGTCTTTCCCTTCCAATATTGAGCAAAACATATTCTTGCTGCAGTTGTGATATATACAATCAGACACCCTATATTCGTGCCTATCTTATCTGGCCTGATATTTAATAGATAGTATTCTGGTTTCAATTGTAATTTATATCCAGTGATTTCTAATATCCATCCCTGTATAAATCTCCAAAACTCAATTACCTTGGGGCAGGTCCACCATACGTGAAAATAACATACTGACTTATACATTGACTACCGTGCCGACTGTATCAAAAGAAAGTCCCCAAACCCACATTCTAACACCCAATCCTTCTCCATCCAATCCCCCATCATCCAAAACTAGGCACACATGCCCCAAACTTCCTCTATAACAACTACTACTGACCTTAAATGCAAGCTACTTAATGCAAGAAGCCTTGTAAATAAAATACCTGAATTCCTCCTCTTACTAAATACAGCAATATTTGACATTATATTTGTCTGTGAAACTTGGCTGAATACATCCCTCCCTGACTCCATTACTACAGTAAGAGACTATCATGTTTACCGGTCAGATCGTGAAATCCGTAGAGGAGGTGCTGTTGCTATCTTCTACAAAAAGTCCCTACATCTAAAAAATATTCAAGTTAAACGCAAACTTGCTCTTCCTGAGACCATCGTCTGTGACCTGTCCTTAAATACCACATTTCGATTCTTACTTTGTTACAGAGCCCCAGATTACGACACCAAACATGCAAGCAAGTTAATTTCGCTACTAACCTGGACAGCCTCCAGCCCAAAACCAATAATCTTTCTTGGTGACCTTAACTTACCACTCATTAATTGGACCCTAAATGAATGTACAACTGAACCTATACATCCAACCCTGTACAATATTGTAACTAATCTGGGACTTGATCAACTACTAACTAACAACACTAGACTCAACAACTGCCTTGATATCATCTTCTGCAACAGTTTAAATTCAATTTATGTACTACAAATAAAAGAACCATTCTCCAACAGCGACCACAGCATGATTGACACAGTTTACATAGACTTCTGTAAAGCTTTTGATTCAGTGGTGCATGACAAATTACTTCTAAAACTAAAATCCTATGGCATTTCTGGACTCCTACATAAATGGATAGCTGCCTTCCTGTCAAACAGACAACAAATCGTCAAAATAGGAAATGCTCAATCAAATCTTGTACATGTTAATAGTGGTTTTCCCCAAGGCAGTGTTTTAGGTCCAACACTCTTCATACTTTACATAAATGACCTTTGTGATCATATTAAAAACAACTGTGTTCTCTTCGCTGATGATGTTAAACTATTCAACACCACCGACAATGCAACTACCCTTCAAAAAGACCTTGACTATGTGTCAGATTGGTCTAACAAGTGGCAACTTCAAATCTCAATCAACAAGTGCTTGTCTTGCACATTGGCAAAAAAAATTAAAACATAAAATACAAATTAGATGGACATTACCTTGTAGATAATCCTCGCTCTGTCAAGGACCTTGGAGTACTCATTTCTAAAGATCTAAGTGCCCGAGCCCACTGTAACAACATTGCCAAAAAGGCATTAAAAGTTGTTAACCTAATCTTGTGTAGCTTCTTCTCTGATAATGTTGTACTACTAACTAGAGCATACAAAACATTTGCTAGACCAATTCTTGAATACAGCTCATCTGTCTGGAACCCGCACTGCATATCGGTCATAAATACAATCGAGAGAGTCCAGAGATATTTTATGAGAAGAATCCTCCAATCCTCTAACCGCAATAAAATACCTTATGCCACCATACTGCAAATTTTGGGCTTAGACAACTTAGAACTACTCTGACTTCAGTCTGACCTAAGCATAGTACATAAAATTATCTGCCACAATGTCCTTCCTGTCAATGACTACTTCAGCTTCAACCACAACAACACAAGAGCAAATCATAGATACAAACTCAAGGTAAACTTCCAAACTTGATTGCAGAAAATATGACTTCAGTAACAGAGTAATGCCTGGAATGCACTACCTGACTCTTTAGTTTCTTCCCCAAACCCCCAAAACTTTAAACTTAAACTGTCTACTGTTGACCCCATTCCTAAGAGCTCTGTAAAGAGCATGAATAAGTGCACCAGTGGGCCTACCATGCCTATACTAATATTCCTTTTTACAAGAAACAATGGTTGGAAACTAACGAAGGAGAGAAGCAACCTAGAACTAAAGAGAAATTTCATAACAGTGAGAGCAATCAACCAATGGAATAGCTTGCCTTCAGAAGTTGTGAGTTCTTGATCATTGGAGGCTTTCAAAAAGCAACCTGAGCAACCATTTGTCTGAAATGGTATAGAGTCTCCTACTCAAATAGTGGGTTGGACTAGAAAACCTCTGAGATCCCTTCAAACTCTTATTATTCTATGTTTTATGTTCTATGTTTTGCTGCTTCACCATCACAGCCCATCTGAGGCAAGACCATTTGCAGATATGGGAAAACTTGCAATGGGAGAAGATGGAGAATACAATTTTGCCATCAGTCCTGATCAAGATGAAGTTAGCGGAGTGTAACTTTCGGCTAGGAATGTGACAAAAGTTGCATAGTGATGTTACCTCTTTCAAAGAATAGCTATTGAAGCATATCCATTAGTTCAGGAGATGTGTGCCCCGAGAAGATGCTTTAATTTATATCTTGTTGCTATGTTAGAAATGTTTAGCCAGCAAAGTTCAATTTTATTCCAGAACAAACAATCCAGCTGAACTCCTTAGCTTGGAGATCACTTTATGATCACAATAAAAGGTTGAGGATTGCTGGAATATTCTGATGCTTGTTTAGTTTTGAAAATTACGTTGTTACCATAGAGCTATTTCTGTCACAAAAGCATCCCAAACTAGCACAGGTTGTTCAATTTTGGAAGATTTTTCTCTATCATCTCTCTCTAACTCACCGTAATACGCCCATAGCAAACAGGACTCTGAGGCAAGCAGGTTCCTCAAATATCAGTTTTATTGGACATATCATATAGGCATAGAATGGTGAAAACTGACTCTAAATCTTCACTAAAATGTAGATAGAAAGGGAATATTTTTAAACTTAATAGTGGCAAAATTAAAAGTTAGAAAGGGGACAGAAACTAGAGAGAGGGGAATTAATGGAATACACATCTTTATATAATAAGGTGAAGTAATAATAAGAGGGGAAATCAGAATGTGAACGATGGTACTACTAAGAATGTTAGACTAATATGGTGATTGACACAAAAATAACATATTGAAATATGGAATAACTAATTTAAGAATATAATTCAACAAAAATATGTTTCTTATTACCAGAACTATATAAGCTTGTAACTGTAGTAAATATGATGAATATTATTTTATTTGTACCAAAATGTAAGTCACTCAGGTGCCACATTGTTCACGAATTGGTATGTTTCTAAAAAATTAAAAAAAATGAAAAACTTGGAAAAAAGAAAAAAAAACATTTAGAAACGGTTTAATGTCAGGGTTCCAAGTAATACACCCATAGCAAACAAGACTCTGAAGCAAATGGGTTCCTCAAATATTAGTTTTATTGGACTTATCATATAGGCATAGGCTGGTGAAAACTGACTCTAAATGTTCCCACAGTTTTCACCTAAATAAAGAAAAAGTTTTCCTTCCATTTCCAAACAATCAGTCACATGGTCCAATCAAGGTGTCATCCGGTTGCCTGGTGACTTCACTCATCCTTCCTCCGGCCATCGGTGGGAATGTCCTTGGTTCCCAGGAGAAAATATGTTGTCTTGGCTACAAAACCTCAGCTATCTCTATTTCCCCCCTCTATATCCCTCAGCTCCAGTGTGACAACACTGAAGCATCAAAATGGCCTTGGTCAGGTCAGCTTCAGGATTGACACTCATTCTCAAATACCACAAACTGGGCAACTGCTCTTTGGAATATCTCACCCCTTTCTACATCTAATTTAATATTGAGGAATTAGAAGGGGAGAATCCATGGAACCTCAAGGGAGAAGACTTACCTGCCATGGCTGTACAATCTGGGCTGGTTGATGGTCTCCAACTTGCATTCTCCTCTTACTCCGTTGGGAGGACAAAACAGCACTGAGGACCCAGGCCACAATTTGAATTATTTGGAAAATACTGGAGGAATCCTGAGACAGGATTCTTGCAATCACATCATGGGGTGGGAATTCCCAATTCTCTTTTTCCCTGCATTTTTTCCAAACTTTCTTAGATAACCCAGGACTTGTATAAGAACATTGGAACACTTCCTTTCCATACAATATGACCATAGATGCATAAGATTTAATGTCATCATACTGAGTCTTTCTCTTTGTCTGGATGAGGAAGGAAAACAAAGCATATTTATTTTTGAGATCAACCCAGAGATTAAAAGTATCTACGCTTAAAGCTGTCAAAGTTGTTGCAATCCACACCCTTCCCACAATGGATGTATCAATACTTTGTATTATTACTGCTAAAGTTCCCGAGGCCTGAAAATCCAGTTGGCATACTATAATTTTTATTTGACTCTTGATAAGAGAAAGTAACATTTTCCATTTTTCTTGCATGAGAGTTTCTCCAGCACTTGTCTGCATATTTCCGTCTGGGACGGTTCCTGACAGGACAATGCAAATCCTGTTTTTTAGAGCGAGAACTTCCAAGTGTCTTTTGAATTTTTCTCCTTTTTCATTGTCCCGAGAAAGGATGCCGATCCACGTCCATTGGAAATGCAGGAGCAGCTTGACGATTGCTGAGTAAGGAGGTTCTTGGTTTGGGGTCATCCGATATGAAAAAGGAAAAGGATGATTTTGCTCAGCCATCTGATTGGTGAAACTATAGTTGATCTAAGATGAAAAAGAAAATATTGGTAGTTTTTCCAGTTTTAATGATAAAAGTCAGATGGTAAATTTAAGGACCTTTCCACACTGCTGAGAGACACTTCAAACGATTTTGCTGGTCATTGAATTTTGCTGGTTCCCTTGATGTTCTGTCCTGTTGTCTTGCATGCTCCCTTTGAAACCAGGGAGCTCTGAATTATCTGTGGGTGATGTTCATTGGAGGTTCACATAGAGCACACCCTTCTGGTCACATTATAACTCTGTGGGTCACTCATCCACTCAGTCAATTAGTCCATCAGAATAGAGCTGAAAAGTCTTCTAGTCCAATCACATATGTGTGTGTGTGTGTGTTTCTGTGAGCGTGTGCTTTGTGTGTGTGTGCAGTGTTCAAAATACACCAATTTCAAGCTCTATATCTTACCTTCTAAGGCAGCCCCAATAAGTAAAACACCTGAGGCATGGAAATCCACCATGCCAGGCAAATCAGCTGAGCTGAGAAATGTAGGACAAGATAGGGTGGGGGCAGGTGGGCAGGGACAACTGATCGCCGGAACTACCGGTTCGCTAGAACCAGGCCGAACCAGCACCAGCCCACCACTGTATGTATATAGAGACACACAAACATACTTTGTAAATTAAACATTCTTTCAGCTGTTCTAATATTTAGTCTCAGACTTTCAATTTGTTTAGAGAAATATATACAAGTGCTGCCTTCTAGGTAAATCTGAACAATTTACAACATGGAATTTATTTCATTTGGCTTTATACCTGTGGAAATTTATAGATGCTCAAGACATTGGAAATATGATGAAAGAGTTCAGAATCCATCTCTTCAAGAATTGCCAGCAAGTTCTTTTCTTTTCCACATCTGTAGTTTGGGATGTTCTCCTGTCCTGTAGACAGCACATCCAGCATGGCCTCATATGTCATTCTTGCACTGAAAAAGTTCTCATAGATGTTGTAGCCCAGGGTGATGTTGGGTAAGAGCCTTGAATTCTGGTTGACCTCATGAACAGCCAATAAGAAGGGCAGAATGTGGTTGAAGGTGTTCTCACTGCAACGTAAGACATTTCATCATCCTTTTTTTAAAAAAAAATAATGATTTATATGCCGCCTTTCTCCGGAGACTCAGGGCAGCTTACAATGCGTTAAGCAATTTTTTGCTCTATATTAACATTTTCTGTGATCAACTTAAAAGCAATTGCATTCTTTTTGCTGATGACATAAAATTATTCAATTCTACAGATAATTCTGTTGTTTTTGCAAAGTGATCTCAACTACATTTTTGAATGGTGTCTGAATGGTCATCTATTTGGCAACTTCAAATTTCGATTCATAAATGCTCTGTCTTATATATTGGTAAACGTAGTCAGAATGCCAAGTGCAAGCTAGGTGGCATTGATCTAGCAGATGATCCTCACCTTGTTAAGGACCTAGGTGTACTTATTTCGGATGATTTAGGCTCCAAAACTCACGGTAACAGCATTGCTAAAAAAGCATTAAGAGTTGTAAACTTAATTTTGCGAAGCTTTTTTTCTGTAAAACAATTTATTGCTCATTACAGCTTATGAAACTTATGACAGACCAATCAAAGAGTATTGTTCAATTGTTTGGAATCCCCACCATATATCTGACATCAGTACAATTGAGCAGGTTCAGAAGTATTTCATGAGAGAAGTCTTGCACTCTTTTGTACACAATAGAATTCATGTCAGGGTTCCAATGGATGCCCTAATTAAATCATGAGCCTTGAGCCAAGCTTCAAAAGAAATTCAGTTATTTATTAGGAGTTTCATGTGAGCACGTTCCGAGCTGAAGCCAACTCTGACCCCACATAATTTATACCCTAATCATGATGCTGTTTCTTCCGTGCCCCCATGGTGTGTCATCAATCACATTCGACAATGGAGCAATTTTGTGGGTTTTAGAGATCACTCCTCTCCAACCGCTGTGGTAACCCTGGGATACCGCCTTGAGAGAGATAAGTCTGGAATGTGCATCTGGCTGCTGTGCTGTTTTGTCGGTTTCCCATCGCCCTTCCCTATTGCAATTTGAGAGCAGGCCAGGGATTCTTTGCGAGTTTGTTAGGATCAAAGGAATCCTATCAAAATCACCAGAACTGATTCTGCCTATCATTTTCTCCACATTATGATTTGGGAGGAAAAAATGAGGAAAATTATTCTTACAGTTCAGTAGCCAGGTAAGGAAAACGGTTATAATAGTAAGAAACCTCCAGACCTTCTTCTACTCAAAAATAAAGTGTGAAGGTTTCTTACTATTGTAACTGTTTCAATCTGCTTAGAATAATTTTTTTGCAAAACCAAAGCTTTTATTTTATTTACTTAACTATTTACAAAGCTAATATATCTCTCATATCAATTCACAACAATCCATGAAATGTAATTAAAATCATACCACTCAGGTGTGAACTAAATCATATCCTTGATGAATATACATTAGAGGTGACAAATAGATTTAAGGAATTAGATCTGATAGAGTGCCTGAAGAATTATGGATGGAGGTTCGCAACATTGTACAAGAGGTAGCAACTAAAACCATCCCAAAGAAAAAGAAAGGCAAGAAAGCAAAATGGCTGTCAGAGGAAGTTTTGCAAATAGCTGAGGAAAGAAGGGAAATGAAAGGCAAGGGAGAAAGAGAAAGATACACCCAATTGAATGCAGTATTCCAGAGAATAGCTAGAAGAGATAAGAATACTTCTTAAATGAACAGTGCAAAGAAATAGAAGAAAACAATAGAATTGGGAGGACCAGAGATCTCTTCAAGAAAATTGGAGATATGAATGAAACATTTCATGCAAAGACGGGCATGATAAAGGACCAAAATGGCAGGGACCTAACAGAGGCAGAAGAGATTAAGAAGAGGTGGCAAAATTACACAGAAGAACTATAAGTCCTCAAGAATGCGAATAAGGGATAATACCAAGTGTACATGTATAGATTGTGATCATATGTTATGATTTCTTCCTGTTATATCACCCTGGAGAGGACTAAGGGTTGGATTCAAGTGCTAAATTAGCAAGTGGTATTACCAATCTGAAGATGGATATCTCTTCAGCAAGCCTTCTTTAAACCTAGAGATTTGCTGCAAAATATTCATGGCTGAGCGCCAAAGAATTGAGACCTTTGAACTATGGTGCTGGAGAAGACTCCTGCGAGTCCCTTGGACTGCAAGGCGATCAAACTGGTCAGTCCTAGAGGAGATCAACCCTGACTGCTCTTTAGAAGGCCAGATCCTGAAGATGAAACTCAAATACTTTGGCCACCTAAGGAGAAGGAAGGACTCAGTGCAGAAGAGCCTAGTGCTGGGAACGTTTGAGGGCAAAAGAAGAAGGGGATGGCAGAGAATGAGGTGGCGGGATGGAGTCACTGAAGCAGTCGGTGTGAGCTTAAATGTACTCTAGGGGATGGTAGAGGAGAGGAAGGCATGGAGGAATGTTGTCCATGGGGTCAATGGGCTGAACACAACTTCAGCACTAACAACAACATTCATGGTCTTGGAGTTATTGTCCTCGATTCTACAGTTAACTACAGTTAATATGATTCCTCTGCCACTAAACATTAACTTATCTCATAAAGCCTATCCCTTCCTTGAATTTGGTTTTTAAAAAGTATCCTTTTATTTAAACCAAAAGGAAAAGGGAAGCCACAAAAGTGGCAAAAGTGTTAAAATATAGAAAGAAAGATCTGAGAGTGTGGTAGGAATTATAGAGTAAATGTAAGGAAGGGGAAGACAACAGTGGGGGAGAAAATACAAGAGATCTCACTATATTCTAAGGTATCATTCAATCACTTTATTGGGAGTTACTGTTTAATTATTGTTAATAAATAAATGAAATAGATATGAATAAATAAGTTGCTGACTCTTCACAGTCCTACCATCCCTTTCTTAATGTTTCTTTTATTTGTACCAATTTTATGTATCCAATTCATGCTCATACTTATTATCAAATACATTCTTGACAAATAAATACATAATTAAATAAATAAATAAATAAATAATAAAATTTTGAAAGCAGGCAGAGCCCCATCGTAGGACAGTGTACTCTGGGTAATGGTAGAGGACAGGAAGGCCTGGAGGAACGTTGTCCATGGGGTCGCAATGGGCTGGACACAACTTCGCGACTAACATCAACATTCATGGCTTTGGAGTTATTGTCCTCTATTCTACAGTTAACTACAGTTAATGTGATTCCTCTGTGACTAACATTAACTGATCACATAAAGTCTCTCCCCTCCTTGAATTTGGTATTTAAAAAGTATCCTTTTATTTAAACCAAAAGGAACAGGGAAGCCACAAAAGAGGCAAAAGTGTTAAAGGGTGGAAATAAAGAGTGGAGAGGGTGGTAGGAATTAGAGAGTAAATGTAAGGAAGGGGAAGACAACAGTGGGGAAAAATAGAAGAGATCTCACTCTGTTCTAAGGTATCATTCAATCACTTTTTGGGAGTTACTGTTTAGTTATTGTTAATAAATAAATAAAATAGATATGAATAAATAAGTTGCTGACTCTCCACAGTCCTACTATCCCTTTCCTATTTGTACCTATTTTATGCATCCAATTCATGCTTATACTTATTACCAAATACGTTCATGACAAATAAATAAATAAATAAATTAAAAAAAATAAAATTTTGAAAGCAGGCAAAGCCCCATCGTAGGACAGTGTTGGCAGTGCCCAGTGTTGCCCAGTATTGAGGCTGACACTTTCCAAACTCAGGATTTACAAAATCATCAGGTTCCCCAGGAGCCTTTCCTCTAAAGCAAATTGGGATGGGCAATAATGACCTGCCTTTCTCAAGGTGAGGAATAGGGGAAAGGAAATCATTCCTAGAAAAGACATTGGAGGTATATGGTTGGAGAAGATGATGCAGGAACATATCGATTTAAAACCTGGAGTATTCCTGTTGGGGATTCTACCAGAAGCTTATAGTAAAGAAAATGGATACTTGATTATTCATGTAATCATGTAATAACTAGAGCTAGAATTTTATTTTAACAAAATTGGAAAAGTGAAGAGATCCCTACAGATGAAACTATGATTAAGAAAATATTAGAATGTGCAGAAATGAATAGATTAACACTTGCAATCAAAGGAAAGGAAGAATCTGATTATTATAATATATGGGACTTATTCTATCAATGGTTGGAGAATAAATACGAAAGACATTGGAGCTGGTAAAATCAATCACTAGAATCCTTGGGTGAGCTGACAATTACCTTTTCAATTGGTGGGTTGGAGGCTCGGAGAACGAAAATGGGTACAAAAGAGCTACGAGTCCAGACATTATTCCAGTAATCCAGTAGTCTCCTGGCTTGTAGTAATGGAACCACTCCTTTTCTTCTATGATCACCTTAAATGGACATTTCATCAGTGTACTGGCACAGGGAATTTGAGACAGAAACTGAAGCAGAAAAAGCTGTGTATGCAGCAGCAGCAACATTTGACATACAGTATACTGCAGGAGATCCTTCCTAGAGTTCTTTCTTTGGAACAGAGTTAAATCTCAGAGATCATAAAAAGACCACAACTACAGTGAGGAAGGTCCAGTTTGCCCCCAGATTTGGAAGAACTATCTGCAATTTCAGACTGCTAGAGTATTTGCCCAGCTTTACCCCAAACTCTGATCTCATCACAGGAGGCTGTTACAAATCAGATTATCACATGCTGTCTATCCCATTTGTTGTCACATTGATTGGCCACTAATTGTGGTGGTGGAAATCCCATAAACCTTGTTCAAAGGAGAATAAATAATTTTAATAATTAGAAAGGGAATTGGGAATGAGCCTTGGCCATAAAAGTGTGCTGTTGAAGAAAAGTGTTTTGTTTCACTCAGGAGAATAATCCTAATTTGAGAGTCGAGAAAGAAACAATACAGGGAAGTTTGATTGTTTTTTAGTCTCCAAACTTATTCTTGAGATTGTAAAGATTAAAAAGTGAAAAAACAGTTCAACACTCTTGAACTAGGCAGTGAGCCAGTATAATTCCTTCTTATTTTGTCTGGTGTGGATGAGGCCATCTTCTTCAGTGAAGGTTTGATACTCCAGAATGGTTAACTCCAGATCATGACATATTGAACAACCTATTGTTGTTGATAATGAGCCGAGGTGACGCAGTGGTTAAGTGCAGTACTGCAGGCTACTTCTGCTGATCACCGGCTGCCAGCAGTTTAGCAGATTGAATCTCACCAGGCTCAAGGTTGACTTAGCCTTCCATCCTTCCGAGGTTGGTAAAATGAGGACCCAGATTGTTGGGGGCAATAGGCTGACTCTGTAAACTGCTTGGAGAGGGCTGTAAAGCACCATGAAGTGGTATATAAATCTAAGTGCTATTGCTATTGCACCCCCTATTTAAATATCTTGTATCTTTCAAAATGTAGAAGAGACTATCAGTCTTAATGGTTACAAAGAAGAACTAGTCCAAATTCTCTGGGGCATTAATCTGAAACAATGGCCCATTACTGACTTCTTCATGATAGCAATCACTATAGCAGACTTATATAATGCTTCATAGTGATTTTACAGCCCTGTCAAAGCAATTTACAGAGTCAGCCTATTGTTCCCAACAATCTGGGTCCTTGTTTTACCGATCTCGGAAGGATGGAAGGCTGAGTCAACCTTAAACCGGTGAGAATCAAACTGCCAAATTGCTGGCAGCCAGAAGGCAGCAGAATAGCCTGCAATACTGCATTCTGAGCACTGTGCTTCCTCCTCCTTCTGATGTGATGACATTTGCTGTCTCTTACATAAGGTATCTAATAGGGAACCAAGAGATGATGCTATATGAGTACAATCCCACAATAGCTGAAGGTGAAGGGCTAAACAAAATTTGAGGACCTGAGCCCAGGGCCTTTGCTATATGACAGTGGTGGTGAACCTTTTACTCACCAAGTGCCAAAGCGTGACAAAACATGCTTCATGAATAGAATAGAATAGAATAGAATAGAATAGAATAGAATAGAATAGAATAGAATAGAATAGAATAGAATAGAATAGAATAACAGAGTTGGAAGGGACCTTGGAGGTCTTCTAGTCCAACCCACTGCTTAGGTAGGAAACCGTATACCATTTTATTCTTGTTGAGTGCTGGGTTCTGGACACTTTGATTTGGTAAACAATTGGAGGGAGGAAATGTTTCTCATCTTTGCAGATAACCTAGAAGTGGCTAGGATAGATTCGATACTACAATGACAGAAATCAAAATTAGGACAATCTAGAATCCTGATTTAGCATAATGAGTGAAACTGATCAGTATGTGAATAAAAATACATTGCAATTGCTTTGCTTTTCCAATGCTTTCTCAATATCCAAAGAAAGATAGTTTAGAAGGCAGAGGTAATGGCATTGAGAGACCATTGCCAAGACAAGGTCAGATAAAAGTAGTACTGATTTATATGATATAGTTTTCCTAAGTTTTCCTAGTTTTCCTAGTTTTCCTGAAGGGCTGACTGACAAAAAGACAAAGACAAAGAAAAGATACATGCACAAATTTAGGTTAGGTGGTTATAGGTAAAGATTTCCCCTGTCAGTCATGACCAACTCCAGGGGTGCTCATCTTTGATTCACAAATGAAGAGCCTTTATCTGAAGAAGCTTCCATGGTCATTTGGCTGGCATGACAATGCACTGAAGATGCACGAAACAGTGTTACTTTGCCACAAAAGTGGTACCTATTTATCTTCTTGCATTTACATGCTTTTGAATTGTTAGGTGGGCAGGACACACACAGAGACACACAGACACTGTATGTACAGTATATGGAAATGGATATGGATATAGATAAAAAGAGGAACCAATTTTAATACTCATAAGCACAACTTCATTGTCGCATCATATCTACATGATTCCCCTCCCCCAAAAAATCATTCAGAATTGTACATATTTTTCTTTTGATTGAAGACTGTCAAAAATAATAATTTGCCTCATTAATTGATTCAAAGGGCTGGAGAAAAAAATTAAAGTTGCTCCAATGTTCATGTTGATATTTTATCTATTCTTAATATATAGAATATTATCTGTCTCTCTATTTTTCTCTTTCTTGATCTCATCTATCTATCTATCTATCTATCTATCTGTCTATCTATCTATCTATCTATCACATTTTTCTATGAATGATCTTACATTATTGAGCCAGAAGAGATCAATCAAATATATACAGTATTTGAAATTAACTATTTTTTAAAACAAAGTCAGAACATCACCCCAGAAAATAAAATATAACACCAGCACACCAACCTATATAGTAACAAAAACACATGTCATCATTAGCCATAATCTTTAATTTAATCTAAAACCATATCAGAACATTTCTGGTCACAGTTTATCTGGCCTTTTTTCAGAAATTTTATTCATGTCATAAGCAGATTAGAACAATCGAAGGATATGATTATTTCAAATAACTTGAAGTTTTTTTAATAACTTAACTATTCAATTACTATAATTCAAAATTCACATGGAATGAAGAAAGATAAGCGACAACACATACAACATTACTTCAAAGTAAGTGATTTTATTATGCATGTAAACTGTACCAAAATAAACACCAACACAAGGAAAATTAATGAATTTTTATCCTCAGATGTTCTTTGGTGTTCATGTCAGGTCTCAGGATAATAATGTAGCATTTGGGGATAAAGATGCAGCCCAGTAAACCCAGGCCAGAGGCCAGGATGGAGAAAATCTGCACGGCTACCATGTATTTCCCCTTGGTGCTCAGATATGTGGGAACAAAGGAGATCCAAATGCTACAAAAAACCAACATGCTGAAGGTGATCAGTTTGGCTTCATTAAAAGTCCCTGGCAGATTTCGAGCCAGAAATGCCACCAAGAAACAGATGGCAGCCAAAAAACCCATGTAGCCAAGAGCAGAGTAGAACATGGTGACAGAGCCTTCATTGCACTGCAGGAGGATGTGTTCTCGTTGGGAATGAAAGTCAGAATCTGGGAATGGGGGAAAGACTCCCAGCCACATCATACAGAGGCCTACTTGAACACCAGAGCAGGATAAAACAATAGAGTTGGCCAGACTCTTCCCCAGCCATTTCCTCATGCTGCTGCCTGGCTTTGTGGCCAGAAAGGCCACCACCACCATGACAGTCTTGGCCAGCAAGGAAGACACAGCAACTGAGAAAACAACACTGAAAATGGTTTGTCGAAGGAGACAGGTCATTTTCATGGGGCGACCAATAAATAGAAGGGAGGTCAAGAAAGAAAGCAGGAGTGAAACCAGGAGGATGTAGGTGAGTTCACAGTTGTTGGCTTTGACTATGGGAGTGTCTTGGTATTTCATGAAGATTCCCAGAATAAAGGCGGTGGTTAGGGACAAAGCAATGGCAAAGAAAGCCAGGATGAGCCCCAACAATTCTTGATAGGATAAGAAGCTTATATTTTTGGGGACACACTGATCTCGCTTCTTATTGGAATACTGGTCATCTGGACACTTTTCACAATGGGCTGCATCTAAAAAAAAATGGTTAGCATGAATCTGTTTCTACAGCTGTAGGAGCATGAAAACCACATCAAAAATCAATGACTTCATTTTCAAGGAATAATATAATATTTCTCCCCAGGGATATCCATACGACACAACATTAGTTAACACTCTTTTTAAAGGCTGAAGATGAATGTGATTATCAATTCTCAAATCTTCTTTCCTAAAACAAAGCAAGAAAGTAACAACTCAGTAGAAATCAGCAACCTTTCATTATTTATTTTAATGCTCACATCATCATCCAAATTTGGAAATAGTGCCCAATCTTTGAAGTTTGTGGATGCCTTTTCTTACTTCTTGATCAAATACACGCCCCCCCCCCAAAAAACCAACAAGATAGTGCATTGGTTGTCCTGATTTTTTTTTTTTATTTTTTTTTTTTTTGGAGCCACCTACTGTACCTTCTTGCCCAGAGAATGTTCCTTCCATACACAAAGAACAGTCATAGCAGCAAACTGGGGCTTCCTCTCTCACAAGCTTGACATAACCTGAGGAGCAACTTTCAGTACATCTTGAATAAGGCACCACCTAAACATAAACAGAAAGATTACTCAGGGTGATATATGAATTAGAAAGATTTAGTGAAATCAAGTGGCTTCCAGAAGCTCAGGGTCACTTTGAGCAAAATCAGTCAAGAAGTAGTGGCATGAACTTTAATGACTCTACTTGCAAGGGGCAAATGAAAGGTCATTCTCTTTCTCTATCAATTTCCATTGTAGATCTCAAAACAGATTCATTGCCTCATTCTTTTTTCCAAAGGAAAGTAGTTCCATTGCAAAAAGTATTTCTCCTTAGGGCATGTATGAGAATGCTATAATGTACAGTATTTTTCAGAGTATAAAATACACTCCCCCCCCCTAAAAGAGGGTGAAAATTTGAGTGCGTCTTATACACTGAACGTAGTTTAAAAACTACATGGAGCAGCAAAGGAAAACACAAGCAGAGAAGAAGAGTTTCAATTTCAGAGACCAGCACAGCATGCAGTTTTAGAACAATTGACCTACTGTAAGCCATGCAGAGGCTCCTTCCTTGTTGCTCACACAGGAAATACTGTTTCAGTTTCCAAACAGCCCTCAACTCTTAACACACCAACAAGACGCTATCCAGATGAATACTGATGAATGCTGGTAGCAAGAGGCAGATTTTTTTTCTTATTTTCCTCCCCCAAAACTAAGGTGTGTCTTATACTCCGAAAAATATGGTATATATTTTTTCTCCATCTTTGCTTTCTCAGCTCCAATATCTAGCTTTCTCCAGAGTCCCTATCTTTCTCTCCTACAACTGATCATTGTATCATAATATGTAAATGACTTTTTTAGCTACCAACATTTGCTTCACCACATTCTTAGTGATATCTTTCTCTTATGCAATTCAGTGGGCTAAACCTTCATGTTCTGGATTTTCTCCCAAAGATGCTTTTTCAAAAGACAACTGATCTTTGTTTTTCCTTGAAGATGTTTTACTTCTCATTCCAGAAGGTTCTTCAGTTCTGACTGAATGGTGAAGTATGGAAGGATTTATATTCTTTCCAGTCATCTGGTTGTTAGCAGTCTTTCTGAAAGTTGTTGAGGCCACTTGGAATTTATCTGTGCCCTCAGGGTCACGTGAATCGTGCAAATGGGTGTGCAATCTTCCTGCAATTGCTGAATCTATATCCTGTTTACAACACAGTCTTTTCAGTAGTTCCAAATCTTTCCATCCTCCATCATTCAGAAAGAACTGAAGAAGCATCTTGGATGAGAAGTGAAACATCTTCAAGGAAAAACAAAGTCCAGGTGCCTTTTGAAAAAGGACCTTTGGCACAATCATGACCCGAATGACTGAGAATTTCCATAGACATTCTGGATTTTCTCTTACTGAAAACAAGATAATTTGATGTACTATAAATTATGGCAACATATCCCAGTTTAATAATGTAGATTGCAATACTATGCAGCATCTTTCAGCGTGTGATAGATTATTGTAAAACCTCTAAAGTAAAATGATATCTAATAAATTAATGAGGCTTTAAGTTCTCTTATTTGGAGTTATCTCAATTGGCCTCAATAAGAATTACTTTTGAGCAGAAATATGTGGAAATAAATAGAAGAGCAAAATCCAAGCAGCCTCAACTACTTTGTTAAATGAAGTTGGCCATTGAATGACACTTTGATTGACAGAAATCTTGACTTCTGAGGAGGCTTGTCTTTCTACAGTCCCAATTTTCACCCCCACATCTGATTTTTTCAAAACTGATGTCCACTGCATGATATCAAAGTCACCAACAGGAACTCCATTTTCATCAAAAGAAATCCCATCTCTGGAAATATTGTGATGTTGGAAGTTTCTCAGGAACCTATGAAGCTGCAGAAACATAGGAAAAAAACCATCCCAATTTGAGCTTTTCTTGCTATTATTCTGGATTGAAGGTACTCTGAATATTTCAATCTCTTCAAATCATCACTGCAGTCTGAAATAGATTGATTCAAAATTTCATGGGAAGCTTCTTTCAGTCATACTCCAGGAATTTACAGCTCTTTTTCAAATACTGTATTTTTCGGACTATAAGACGTACATTTTTGTCTTCCAAAAGGGGATGAAAATGTCTGTGCATTTTATAGACCAACTATTGCTGAAGCCTTGCGCACCCGCTGGTCATTTTTTGGTCTCTGCACACCCCATTTTCAGCCTTTTTCAGGCCTTTTTTGGCCCAACTTTGGAGCTTTTTTCAGGCGATTTTTGAGGCTTTTCTTTGGCCTGTTTTAAAGGCTTTTTGGCCTGAAAAAAGCCTCAAAAATGGGCTGAAAAAAGGCTGGGAAAGGGCCAAAAAAGGGCCAAGACTGGAGAGCTCAGAGGCCAAAAATGTTTGGTTTTTTTGTTTTCCTCTTCTAAATTATGGTATAGATAACACCACCCTCAGGTGGCTTTTTAACTGGCTGACAAATTATATTCAACATGTAGTTCTCTGGGGAACCTCATCAACATGGAAGGACATAAGAGCCTTGGTAGTACAGTGGTTTAAAGCACCCTGTTATTAACACAGCTGCCTGCAATTACTGCAGGTTTGAATCTTACCAGGCTCAAGGTTGACTCAGCCTTCCATACTTTCTAAGGTAGGTAAAATGAGGACCCAGTTTGTGGGGGCAATAAGCTGACTTTGTATAAATATACAAAAGTATGAAGGCTATTGCTTAACGCATTGTAAGCCGCCCTGAGTCTCTGGAGAAGAGCGGCATATAAATCAATTTTTTTTTTAAAAAAATGTGCGTCTTATAGTCCAAAAAATATGGTATTTATCTCTCATTCTTGAAAACATGGTATAGATAACACTACCCTCAGGTGGCTTTGTAACTGGCTGACAAATTATATTCAACATGTAGTTCTCTGGGGAACCTCATCAACATGGAAGGACATAAGCAATGGGGTACCCTAAGCTTCCATTTTTGGCCCAGCACTCTTCAATATGTTCAAAAAAGATCTAGGCAAGGGAATTGAAGGGGAACTGACCAAATTTACAGATGACACTAAGCTGGCAGGAATAGGCAACACCCCCAGAAGACAAGCGAAAGATCAAGCTCAAGCGTGCACACACAGCCCCACTGCGAACCAGTAGTAAAGGTAAGTAGAACCCACCCCTGGTCTAGTCTAAGGAAATGAAGGACTGGGGAGAAATGATACCACTTTTCTAACATTTGAGGGGCTCCTACAAAGATGAGGGGGTCAAAACATTTCCCAAAGCACCAATAGCCAAGAGAAGAAACAATGGTTGGAAACTAACAAATAAGAGAAGCAACCTAGAACTAAAGAGAAATTTCCTAACGTGAGAGCAATCAACCAATGGAATAGCTTGCCTTCAGAAGTTGTGAGTGCTCCATTGGAAGCTTTCAAAAAGAGACGCGGACAACCATTTGTCTGAAATGGCATAGGGTCTCCTGCTTGATTAGTGGGTTGGGCTAGAAAATTCTCTGAGGTCCTTTCAAATTCTTATTATTCTGTTTAATGTTTGATATTTTCTTGCTTTACTATCACCGCCTATCTGAGGCAAAAACAATTGTAGATATAGAAAAACTTGTAATGGGAGAAGATGGAGAATACAATTTTGCCATCAATCCTGATCAAGATGAAATTAGCGGAGTTTATGTTGCTATGTTAGAAACTTTTAGCCAGAAAAATTCAGTCTTAATCAGAACAAACAATCCAGCTGAACTCCTTAGCTTGGAGACTAGATCTGATCGCAATAAGAGTTTGAGGATTGCTTGAATATTCTGATGCTTGTTTAGGTTTGAAAATTACGTTGTCACCATAGAGCTATTTCTGACACAAAAGCATCCCAAACTAGCACAGGTTGTTTAACTCTGGAAGATTTTTCTCTATCATCTCTCTCTAACTCACTGTCAGGGTTCCAAGTAATACACCCATAGCAAACAGGACTCTGAGGCAAGCAGGTTGCTCAAATATCAGTTTTATTGGACATATCTATTAGGCATAGGCTGCTGAAAACTTAACTCTAAATCTTCACTAAAATATGGATGAAAAGGGAATATTTTTCAATATAGTAGTGGCAAAATTAAAAGGGGATGGAAACTAGAGAGAGGGGGATTAATGGAATACATATCTTTATATAATGAGGTGAAGTAATAATAAGAGGGGAAATCAGAACGTGAACGATGGTAATATTAAAAATGTTTGAATAATATGGTGATTGGCATAAAAATAACATATTGAAATATTGAATAATTAAATAATGGAAGATTATCATTCAACAAAACATGTGTAATATTACCAGAACTATATAAGCTTGTCAACTGTAGTAAATATGATGAATATTATTTTATTGGTACAAAAATGTAAGTAACTCAGGCGACACACTATTCATGCGTTGATATGTTTCTAAAAAATTAAAAACTTGAAAAAAAGAAAAAAATATTTTTTTTTAGAGACTGTTTAATGTCAAGGTTCATTTTATTTATTTTAATTTTGTTTTTATATGTTTTTATTCTATGGCTGTTCACCACTTTGAGTCCTTCGGGAGTAGGGCGGTATACAAATTCAATAACATAAATAAAAAATAAATAAAAAGGTTCCAAGTAATATGCCCATAGCAAACAGGACTCTGAGGCTGGCACTTTCCTCAAATATCAGTTTTATTGGAAATATCATATAGGCACAGGCTGGTGAAAGCTGACTCTAAATGTTCCCACAGTTTTCATCTAATTAAAAGTAAAAGATTTCCTCCTCTTTCCAAATAATCAGTCACATGGTCCAATCAAGATGTCATCCGGTTGCCTGGTGACTTCACTCATTCTCCCTCCGGCCATCGGTGGGAATGACCTTGGTTCCCAGGAGAAAATATTTTGTTTTGGCTACAAAACCTCAGCTATCTCTATTTTCCCCTCCCTATCCCTCAGCTCCAATGTGGCAACACTGAAGCCTCCAACATGGCCTCGGTCAGATCAGCTTCAGGGTTGACACTCACTCTTAAATACCACAAACTGGGCAACTGTTCCTTGGAATATCTGACCCCTTTCTACATCTAATTTAATATTGAGGAATTGGAAGGGGAGAATCAGTGGAATCTCAAAGGAGGAGACTTACCTGCCATGGCTGTACAATCTGGGATGGTTGATGATCTCCAAATTGCATTCTCCTCTTACCCCTTTGGGAGGAAGAGGCAGCACTGAGGACCCAGGCCACAATTTGAATTATTTGGGAAATACTGGAGGAATCCTGAGACAGGATTCTTGCAATCACATCATTGGGTGGGAATTCCCAATGCTCTTTTTCTCTGCATTTTTTCCAAACTTTCTTAGATAATACAGGACTTGAATAAGAACATTGGAACGCTTCCTTTCCATACAATATGACTGTAGATGCATAAGATTTAATGTCATCATACTGAGTCGTTCTTTTTGTCTGGAAGGAAAACAAAGCATATTTATTTTGGAGATCAACCCAGAGGTAAAATATATCTATACTTAAAGGTGTCAAAGTTGTTGCAATCCAAACCCTTCCCACAATTGATGTATTAGTCGTATCAATCATTTGTATTATTGTTGCTAATATTCCTGAGGCCTTAAAATCCAGTTGGCATACTATAATTTTTATTTGACTCTTGATAAGAGAAAAGAACATTTCCCTTTTTTCTTGCATGAGAGTTTCTCCAGCACTTGTCTGCATATTTCCTTCTGGGACGGTTCCTGAGTGGACAATGCAAATCCCATATTTTAGAGCGAGAACTTCCAAGCGTCTTTTGAATTTTTCTCCTTTTTCATTGTCCCGAGAAAGGAGGCCGATCCACGTCCATTGAAACTGCAGGAGCAGATTGACAATTGCTGAGTCAGGAGGTTCTTGGTTTGGGGTCATCCGATATGAAAAAGGAAAAGGATGATTTTGCTCAGCCATCTGGTTGGTAATACTATAGTTGATCTAAGATGAAAGAGAAATTATTGGTAGTTTGTTCCAGTTTTAATGAGAAAAGTCAGATGGTAAATCTAAGGGCCTTTCCACACTGCTGAGAGACATTTCAAATGATAACTGCATGAATTTTGCTAGTTCCCTTGATGTTCTGTCCTGTTTTTCTTGTATGCTCCCTTTGAAACCAGGGAGCTCTGAATTTATTTTTTATTTTATTTTATTTTATTTTGAATTTGTATACCGCCCTTCTCCCTGAGGACTCAGGGCGGTGAACAGCCAATTATCTGTGGGTGATGTTCATTGGTGGTCCTCATAGAGCACACCCTTCTGGTCACATTACAACTCTGTGGGTCATCCATCCATTCGGCCACAGCATTCAAAATACACCAATTTTAACATCTACAGCTTACCTTCTAGGGCAGCCCCAGTAAGTAAAACAGCTGAGGCACAGAAATCCACCATTCCAGTCAAATCAGCTGAGCTGAGAAACACGGAAGTATAGGACAGGATAGGATGGGGGCAGGTGACATGGACAGGGACAACTGATCGCCAGAACTACCGGTTCACTAGAACCGGTCTGAACCAGCAGCAGCCCAGCACTGTATGTATATAGACACACACACACACAAAAACATATATATGTATATACACACACACATACTTTGTGAATTAAAAATTCTTTCAGCTCTTCTAATATTTACTCTCTGACTTTCAATTTATCTGGAGAAATATATCCAAGTGCTGCCTGCTAGGCAAATCTGAACAATTTACAACCCAGAATTTATTTCATTTGGCTTTATACCTGTGGAATTTTATAGATGCTCAGGACATTGGAAATATGATGAAAGAGTTCAGAATCCATCTCTTCAAGAATTGCCAGCAGGTTCTTTTGTCTTCCACATCTGTAGTTTGGGATGTTCTCTTGTCCTGTAGACAGCACATCCAGCATGGCCTCATATGTCATTCTTGCACTGAAAAAGTTCTGATAGATGTTGTAGCCCAGGGTGATGTTGGGTAAGAGCCTTGAATTCTGGTTGACTTCATGAACAGCCAACAAGAAGGGCAGAATGTGGTAGAAGGTGTTCTCACTGCAACGTAAGAAATTTCATCATCTTTTTTTGCTCTATATCAACGATTTATGTGATCAATTTAAAAGCAATTGCATTCTTTTTGCCGATGACATAAAATTATTCAATTCTACAGATAATTCCTTTGTTTTGAAAGTGATTATGTATCTGAATGGTCATCTATTTGGCAACTTCAAAATTTGATTAACAAATGCTCTGTCTTACATATTGATAAACGTAATCAGAATGTCAAGTATAAGATAGGTGGCATTGATCTAGCAGATGACCCTTACCTCGTTAAAGAACTAGGTGTACTTATCTCTGAGGATTTATGCTCCAAAGCTCACTGTAACAGCATTGCTAAAAAAGCATTAAGAGTTGTTGATTTAATTTTGCGAAGCTTTTTTTCTGGAAACATTGTATTGCTCATTACACTTATGAAACTTATGCTAGACCAATCTTAGAGTATTGTTCAACTGTTTGGAATCCCCACCATATATCTGACATCAGTACAGTCGAGCGGGTTCAGAAGTATTTCATGAGAAAAGTTGTGCATTCTTCTGTACACAATAGAATTCCCTGTGCTACTAGGCTCAAAATTCTCAGTTTGGATAAAGTAAAAAAAATTGAATTTCACAACTGCTATCGTCCCTGTCATTGTATATTTATTCTATTATTCTTGTTCTCATTTTCCTTTGTCAAATTCCAATAAAGAAATAAATAAATCTTCACTTTGGATTTTCATGAAAGCATATCATATTTACTGTAGCTTTATATCTATATAGTGCAATGCCAAAAAGATAATCAACTTCTCATTATTCATGTCAGGGATCCAACGGATGCCCTAATTAAATCATGAGCCTTGAGCCATGCTTCAAAAGAAATCCAGATATTTATTAGGAGCTTCATGTCGGCATGTTCCCAAGTGAAGCCAACTCTGACCCCATATAATTTACACCCCAATCATGACCCTGTTTCCTCCCTCCCCCCAGGGTGTGTCATCAATCACATTTGCCAATGGAGCAATTTTGCGGGTTGTAGAGATCACTCCTCTCCAGCCGCTGTGATAATCCTGGGATACAGCCTTAAGAGAGATAAGTCTGGAATGTGCATCTGTCTTTGGCTGAAATGGTTACAATAGTAAGAAACCTTCACACTTTCTTCTACTCAAAAAGAAAGTGTGAAGGTTTCTTACTATTGTAACTGTTTCAATCTGCTTAGAATAAACTTTTTGCAAAACCAAAAGCATTTATTTTATTCACTTACCTATTTACAAAGCTAATATATCACTCATATCAATTCACAACAATCCATAAAATGTAATTAAAATCATACCACTCAGGTGTGAACTAAATTGTATCCCTGATGAATATACAGTAGAGGTGACAAATAGATTTAAGGAATTAGATCTGATAGACAGAGTGCCTGAAGAACTATGGACAGAGGTTCACAACATTGTACAAGAAGTAGCAACTAAAACCATCCCAAAGAAAAAGAAAGGCAAGAAAGCAAAATGGCTGTCAGAGGAAGCTTTGGAAATAGCTGAGGAAAGAAGGGAAGCAAAAGGCAAGGGAGAAAGAGAAAGATACACCCAACTAAATGCACAATTCCAGAGAATAGCTAGAAGAGATAAGAATACCTTCTTAAATGAACAGTGCAAAGAAAGTGGTGAAAACAAAAAAATCGGGAGGACCAGAGATCTCTTCAAGAATATTGGAAATATGAAGGGAACATTTCATGAAAAGATGTGCATGATAAGAATAATTTTGGATACTTTAGACTATTATGAAGCACATCCTGAAAAACAAATGGCTTTGGTATTTTTAGATGCACAAAAAGCTTTCGACAACGTTAATTGGTGATTTATGATACTCCAAATGGAAAAGATGGGCTTTGTAGGAAATTTATACAGGCAATTGAAGCTATTTATTTTAAACAGACGGCGAAAGTGATGATAAATGGAGAACTGACCGATCCTATTGAAATAGAAAAAGGCACTATACAAGGACCTTTTTATTTCAACAGACTGGCCTGGCCTAACTTCCTTTTAATTGTTAATTTTAAATTTGTTTTAAAACAATAGGGGTGTTTTAATCTGTATGGGCCAAATTATTTAATGTGCTTTTACATTGTTTTTTAAATTTTGTATTATGTGTGTTTTATCTTTTGGCTGTTCACCGCCCTGAATCCTTCGGGAGTAGGGCGGTATATAAATCCAAAATAAAGTAAAGTAAAAGTAAAAAGTAAAAGGATGCCAGCTGTCCCCATTGTTGTTTATATTGAGTTTAGAAGTTTTAAATAGACGCATTAGAGAAGAAAAAGAGATAAAAGGCATGAAAATTTGAAAAGAAGAATATAAACTTCAAGCCTTTGCAGATGATTTGGTCTCTATTATTGAAGAACCATTAACAACAATAAATAAATTGATAGAAACTGTTGGAGAATTTGGCAAAGTAGCTGGCTTGAAAATTAATAAAGATAAAACGAAGATAATTACCAAAAATATGTTGAAAAAGCAAAATGAAGAATTGATGGAGGTTTCAAAAATGCAGGTTACAAACAAAGTAAAATATTTTGGGATATATTTAACACCAAGGTGTAGTGCACTCAAAGAAAATAACTGTAATAAGCTTAAACAACAGATAGGGCAAAACTTGGCGAAATGGGGTAATTTGCAGTTATCTTTGATTGGTAGGATCTCAACTATTAAGATGAATATTTTGCCTAGAATTTTGTACCTATTTCAGACAATTCCAATTAAGTTGGGTAAGGATTTTTTTGTAGATTTAAACAAAATGATACTGAAATATATTTGGCAAGGAAAAAAGGCGAGAATAAAATTAAAACTGTTACAAGATGCTAAAGCCAGGGGTGGTTTTGGGTTGCCTAATTTTGAACTGTATTATCAAGCAGCAAGTTTAATGTGGCTTAAAGAATGGATAACTTTGAGAAATACCAGATTATTGAATTTGGAGAGACATGATTTGTTGATGGGGTGGCACGCCTTTTTATGATACAAAGGCACAAAAATACAAGGGTATTTTAGAAGACATCACATACGTGAAGTTTTATGGTTGAATTGGGAGAAGGTCAAAAAATATCATTATTTGAAGATTCCAACCTGGATATCTACAACTGAAGCTTTTTCATATCCAGTAATACTCAAAAGGGAACAAATTATTAGGTATAGTGAATTGTTGGATGAAAAGGGTGAACTTAAATTAAAGCAGGAATTAGAACACCAGGGATATAAGATGGATTGGTTTTCATATATGCAAATATTTTCTAGATATTGAGAAGATCTCAAACAAGAAGACTTTTATAATGTCTTGACTAATTTAGATAAGATTTTGATGGGCTCTGATGATCATATAATTAAAAAGTTGTATGGTTATTTGTTAGAAGTAAAACTGGAAGAAGAACAAGTTAAAGAAACAATGATAACGTGGGGGAAAAATTTTGGTCACGGGATTGATTTAGAGAAATGGCAAAACTTGTGGTCACATAATTATAAAATGACAATGTATACAGCATATAAGGAGAATTTGTATAAGATGTTTTACAGGTGGCATCTACCCCTGACGAGGATAGCCAGAATGTTCCAGAATAAATCGGAGAAGTGTTGGAAGTGCAATCAGACTCCAGGATCCTATTACCACATGTGGTGGACATGCGAGATGCAAAGAGATATTGGATCAAGACACACATGTGGTTGGAAAAAATGACTAAGAGACATATTGATCTTAAACCAGAGATATTTTTATTAGGGATCTTACCAGAGACATATAATAAAGAATTGCAATATTTAATTGTGAACCTTTTAACAGCAGCTAGAATTGTATTTGCAAAAAATTGGAAAGGAGAAAAGACACCTACTGATGAAGAAATTATTAAGAAAATGATGGACTGTGCTGAAATGAGTAAATTGACATTTAAAGTAAGAGAGCAGGAAGATAAACAATATTATTTGATATGGGATTTATTTTATCAATGGATGGACAATAAAAAATGGAGATACACATGAAATATGTGGATGTTGAGATAAATTAAGTGATTTCTTTTTTTTTTCATATGAAAATAACCTTAAAATAGTGATATGTTGAAGAGAGGAGGGAGCACAAAAGGACACAAAGTGATCAATATACTGTCTGTAATTGTATGGAATGATGATGTTTTTATGTTTTACTTTTGTTTAAAAATAAAAAAATTATTTGGAAAAAAAAAAGAATATTGGAGATATGAAGGAAAGGTTTCATGCAAAAATGGGCATGATAAAGGACCAAAACGGCAGGGACCTAACAGAGGAAGAAGAGATTAAAAAGAGGTGGCAAAATTACACAGAAGAACTATACAAGATCCGTATCTTCCCAGTCCTCAAGAATGCTAATAAGGGATGCTACCATGTGTACATTTATAGGTTTTGATCATATGATTTCTTCCTGTTATATCACCCTGGAGAAGACTAACAGTTAGAATTCAAGTGTTAGATTAGCAAGTGGTATTACGTATCTGAAAGTGGATATTTCTTTAGCAAACCTTCTTTAGATCTAGAGATTTGCTGCAAAATTCTCATGGCTTCCATAAGGAAGGCCGAGCACCAAAGAAGTGAGGCTTTGAACTATGGCACTGAGGAAGACTCCTGTGAGTCCCTTGGACTGCAAGACAATCAATTGGTCAGTCCTAGAGGAGATCAACCCTGACTGCTCTTTAGAGGGCCAGATCCTGATGATGAAACTCAAATACTTTGACCACCTAATGAGAAGGAAGGACACACTGGAAAAGAGCGTAATGCTGGGAACAATTGAGGGCAAAATAAGAAGGGGATGGCAGAGAATGAGGTGGCTGGATGGAGTCACTGAAGCAGTAGGCATGAGATTAAATGGACTCTGGGGGATGGTAGAGGACAGGAAGGTTAATTTAACTACAGTTAATGTGATTCCTCTGCAGCTAAACATTAAGAACATAATATTCTTTTATCCCTTAACTCCATCCACTCTTTCAGCCAGGTTATACAAAATGCTTGGTAATATATTTTCCATTCTGGGAATGCTACTCCTTCTCTATCTTTTGTGACTTGCAATGATTTTAGTCTAATTTTTGGTCTTTTTCCTTGCCATATAAATTTATTAATTGTTTTATTTAATGTTTCAAAGAAAGTTTTCTCTAATTTTACTGGTATAACTTGGAAGAGAAATAATATTTTGGGCAAAATATTCATTTTGATCGTGGCGATCCTTCCCATAAATGAAATTTGTAAATTTTTCCAATTATCTAAATCTTTTTTAATTTGCTGTAGTAATTTGTCATAGTCGTCTTCCTTAATTGCGGAGCATCTTGCAGTCAGCCAAATCCCTAAGTATTTTATTTTCTTGGTTATTTGAATTTTTGTACTATATTCTAATTCTTTCTCTTGTTTCTTTGTAAGATTTCTCGTTAATCATTTGGATTTATTTTTGTTAATTTTAAGTCCTGCTACTTTACTAAATTCTTCTATTTTTTTAATCAATTTTGGGCCTGATTCTAATGCTTCCTCCACTATAAACACCAGATCATCAGCAAAAGCCTGAAGCTTATATTCTTCTTTCTTTATCTTTAACCCTTTTATTTCTCGATCCTCTCTAATTCTCTTCAGAAGCATTTCTAAAGTTAATATAAATAGAAGTGGAGAAAGTGGGCATCTTTGTCTCACCCCTTTTGTTATATCAAATTTTTCTGTCGTATCTTCATTCATAATTACCCTTGTTTTGTATAAATTTTTCCGATCATGTTTTCAAATTTACTCCCAAATTCCATAAATTTCAATTGATTTAACATAAATTTCCAGTTCAAATTATCAGATGCCTCTTGGGCATCAAGGAAAACCAGTGAAGCTTGTTTTTCCAGATGTATTTCATAAAACTCTAAGGTATTTATTATTGTTCTCATATTGTTTTTAATTTGTCGGCCTGGCAGGAAACCGTTTTGATCTGAATATATATGTTTGTTCAAGATTTTTTTTGTTCTTTCGGCTATAATTGACATAAATATTTTGTAATCAGTATTTAACAATGAAATTGGTCTGTAGTTCTATATTTGTTGATGGTCTGTATCTTCTTTGGGAATAAGAGTGAATATTGCTTCTGTCCATGTTTTAGGTATATTTGCCTGTTCTAGAGCCTCATTAAATATTTCCAACATCATCCCTCCCAGCATTTCTTGAGTGTTTTTATATAACTCCACTGGGAGTCCATCCGGGCTTGTTGTTTTGTTGTTTTTTCATTGCCATTTCAAATTCTGTTATCGGTCTATTTAGTATTTCTTGTTGTTCCTCCGTAATTTTACACAAGTTTGTTCCCTCTATATAGTCTTTAACTTTTTCTTCTGCTATCTCTTCCTGACAATATAAATTTGAGAAAAACTTTTGTATAATTTCCTTTTTATCCTCCCTTTTGTGTTGGGTTATTCCGTTTTCATCTTCCAATTGATATATCATTCTTTTATCTTTTCCTATTTTAAATTTATGGGCCAACCATCTACCCGTTTTATTTGCATGTTCAAAATAATTTTGTTTTGACATCTTTATTTTGTGTGCTATTTCCTTTTGGATTGTTAAATTTATTTTATGTTTGACTATATTCCATTCCTCTTTTATTTTTTTATTTTGGGGATCTTCCTGTAGGTTTCTTTCTAACTTTTTAAGTTCTTCCTGTAATTTTTTTTGTTGACATTTCCTTTCCTTCTTCTTCCTTGCATTATAAGCCATTGTCAGTCCTTGGATATATGCCTTTAGTGTGTCCCAGAGGTTTTGTATTGATGTATCTTCTTTTTTACTTACACTATAAAATATCTTCAACTCACTTTCCAACATCTGTTTGTATTCTTTGTCTTTACATATATTTTGATTCAATGTCCATCTTTTAAATCTTTTTTGTCCTTTACATTTTATTGTTATTGGGTTATGGTCTGTCCACTCATTTACTCCTATTTCTACTTCTTCCAATCCTGTCCGTATTTCAGCTTTCATCCAAACCATATCAATCCTGGATCAGGATTGATGTGGGTGTGAATAAAATGTATATTGTCTCTCTCCTCTATGCATTTCTCTGTTATGTTTTAAAAGACAAATAAATTAAGAAGAGAAATGTTATAAATATATACATAAAGAAAAGACATTGGAGCAGGTAAAATCAATCACCAGAATCCTTGGATGAGTTGACAATTACCTTTTCAGTTGGTGGGTTGGAGGCTTGGAGAATGAAAATTGGTACAATAGAGCTACGATTCCAGACATTATTCCCGTAATCCAGTAGTCTCCTGGCTTGTAGTAATGGAACCACTCCTTTTCTTCTATTATCACCTTAAATGGACATTTCATCAGTGTACTGGCACAGGGAATTTGAGAGAGAAACTGAAGCAGAAAAAGCTGTATATGCAGCAGCAGCAACATTTGACATAGAGTATACTGCAGGAGATCCTTCCTAGAGTTCTTTCTTCAGCACAGAGCTAAATCTCAGAGATCACAAAAAGACCACAACTACAGTGAAGAAGGTCCAGTTTACCCCCAGATTTGGAAGAACTATCTGCAATTTCAGACTGCTAGAGTATTTGCCCAGCTTTTCCCCAAACTCTGATCTCATCACAGGAGGCTGTTACAAATCAGATTATCACATGCTGTCTATCCCATTTGTTGTCACATTGATTGGCCACTAATTGTGGTGGTGGAAATCCCATAAACCTTGTTCAAAGGAGAATAAATAATCATGATTTTGATAATTAGAAGGGGAATTGGGAACGAGCCTTGGCCATAAAAGTGTGCCGTTGGAGAAAAGAGTTTTCTTTGACTCAGGAGAATAATCCTAATTTGAGAGTCAAGAAAGAAACAATTCAGGGAAGTTTGACTATTTTTTAGTCTCCAAACTTATTCTTGAGATTGCAAAGATTAAAATGTGGAAAAACAGTTCAACATTCTTGAACTAAGCAGTGGGCCATTATAATTCCTTCTTATTTTGTCTGGTGTGGATGAGGCCATCTTCTTCAATGAAAGTTTGATACTCTAGAATGGTTAACACCAGATCATGACATATTTAACAAACTATTGTTGTAGATGATGAGCTGTGGTGCCGCAGTGGTTAAGTGCAGTACTGCAGGCTACTTCTGTTGATCACCGGCTGCCAGCAGTTTGGCAGATCAAATCTCACCAAACTCAAGGTTGACTTAGCCTTCCATCTTTCCAAGGTCAGTAAAAGGAAGACCCCGATTGTTGGGGGCAAATATGCTGACTCTGTAAACTGCTAAGAGAGGGCTGTAAAGTACTATGAAGTGGTATATAAGTCTAAGTGCTATTGCTATTGGAGCCCCCTGTTAAATGTCTTGTATCTTTCAAAATGTAGAAGTGAGTATCAATGTTTACAAAGAAGATCTAGTTCAAATTCCCTGGGGCGTTAATCTGAAACAATGGCCCGTTATTGACTTCTTCATGATAGCAATCGCAATAGCAGACTTATATAACCCCCAACAATAAGGGTCCTCGTTTTACTGACCTCAGAAGGACAGAAGGCTGAGTCAACCTTGAACCGGTGAGAATCAAACTGCCAAAATGCAGGCAGCCAGCAGAAATAGCCTGCAATACTGCATTCTAACCACTTTGCCTCCTTTTCCTCCTGATGTGATGACATCTGCTTTCTCTTACATAAGGTATCTAGTAGGGAACCAAGAGATGATGCTATATGAGTACAATGCCACAATGGTTGAAGGTGAAGGGCTAAACAAAATTTGAGGACCTGAGCCCAGGGCAGCGGTGGTGAAACTTTTACTCACCGAGCGCCAAAATATGACAAAACATGTTTGATGGATAGAATAGAATAGAATAGAATAGAATAGAAGGGACCTTGGAGGTCTTCTAGTCCAACCCCCTGCTAATGGGCATGGGGGGGGCAGAAAAGAAGATGTTTGAAGTGGAAACTTAAATTGACAAAACCCCAAAAAGAAAATTGACTTTTGAATAAAAATATTTGTTGAATTTAAAAATTAGAAGAAATAGCCCCAGAATTGGCTAAAAGATTGGAAAGAAAATAAGCAGATCCTTTTTTTTTTTTGAATGTTAAAGAAAAATAAAAGAGAAATTGGAAATTAAGCCCTGCAATAGAAGTGCTGTACTAAAAAAAAAAAGTGGGGGGGGAGAACGTATTGTTTAATCTGGACTGGACTCTAAAACTGATTTGGCATTTTCAAAGTTAAAAAGAAGAAAAGAGAAATTAGTAAAGACTGTTAACGTGGATTCAAACAAAATGGATACTTTGTCAGACTGCTGATTGGAATTGTGGATTGTAGAGAGACATCTTCAGGATAAATAAGAACATTGCAATTCGGAATTTTTGTTTTGGAAAACTCTGAACTTTAATAGTGCTAACAGTCGTGAGAATCTTTGGGGAGGATTTCTTTGTCTGCAAGCAGCATGACTTTGAAAATAAAAAAGAGGAATACAACGAAACTTTTAAATTGGAATAATATCAACCCTGAAAGAATAAAATGGCGCAGGAAATTAGAGAAATTATGAAAATGATGTACTTGTCATGGAAAATGGAAATAAGGGAAATAATTACAATGTTACATGGAGAATTGAAACCTGAGGATCCAAAAATTGTGACAGAGCATACTCAAGCTGACAAGGAAATAACGACAGAGAAGCAAGACACAGAGACTGAAAATAAAGAAGAAGATAAAGACAACAAGATTTCGCTTAGGACCTGGTTATTTACGGGACCGCCTACTACCACAAACAGCCTCCCACCGGCTGGTACGCTCTCATAGAGAGCGGCTCCTCCAGGTGCCGTCAGCCAAACAATGTTGACTGGCAGCCCCCAGGGGGAGGGCCTTCTCTGTGGAGGCACCTACTATCTGGAACGAGCTCCCCACGGAGATACGGAGGATCCCGGATCTCAGCACTTTCCACCGTGCTCTTAAAACCCTCCTATTCCAGCAGGCCGGCCTGGCCTAATTTTCTCCCCTTCTTTTAAAATTTTTAAACTGAAATTTTAATTTGTTTTTAAATTATTGGGAATTTTAATTGTCTCAGGCAAAATTATTTAATTTGGTTTTAATTATGTTTTTTAACTTTTGTATTTATGTGTTTTATTTTGTGCCTGTTCACCGCCCTGAGTCCTTCGGGAGTAGGACGGTATACAAATTTAATAAAAGATAAAGAAAGATAAAGAAGATTGACTATGGAAAATTAAATGATTATGTGGATAGTAACAATAAAAAGGAGGCTTTTAGAGATTACATTGGGATTAACAATGGAAAAAAACAGAGAGGGTAGACAGAGACAAAGAAGGAAAGAAGGGTGGAATAGAAAGAATATAAAAAATTTAAATGATTACACTGGGATTAACAGTGGAAAGACAAAAAAGAGAGAAAAAGGGTGGAAAACAGCAGGAAATACAGGGCAAAATAGAAGAGTCCAGGACTTCGAAATACAAAATGATTACACTGGAATTAACAGTGGGAAAATAAGAAAAAGGGAAAAGAGATGGGAAATAATGGGAAATATAGGGCAAAATAGGAGAGTTCAACATTTTAAAGCACAAAAGAAAAAAGGGGGAAAGAAAAAGGCAAAAATAAAAATAGAAAGGGAGAAAAGGAGAAAGAAATGAAAGAGGAATATGTTATATATATTTAGAATTGAAATATGAATTGAAGTAAGAAATAATGGAAAATCATATGAATGTATAAATGAATTGAATAATAATTTGAATATTTTTATCTGCATTTTGGAATTTAGATAAATATTTTTAATTGTATATTTTGGTGAAAGCAGAAATGATTAAGTTGTGGTTTTGAGGAATATATGGGGAAAGTTATTTGGTTTATTATTATCATGTAAAGAGAAAAGATGGCTACATAATTAACTGACTTTTTAAGAAGTTGGATTGTATGGAAATTGTGTTAATTGGAATATTCATGTTTACATTCCTGGAATTTATATAATGATGGGTTTTAGAAATGTGAATAAGTTTAATAAATTAGAGGATAATAACTGGAATACTCTTAAAGTAAATTACAGAAGTTGTAATAATTGGAATATTTTTATGCTTGACAAAATAATTGAAAACTATAGATGTTTAAAAGAAATATATGGGGAAAATTATTTGGTTTATGATTATTATATAAAGAAGAAAAATAGCTATATAACTAACTGATGTTGGATTGTATTATTTGGAACAAGATTTAAGGAAATGTATGCTATAAAACAATTGGGTTTATTATTCTTATAAGAAATGAATGATTGTAACACCACATAATTAATTAATTTGTGGTAAGGTGATGGATATTGAAATAGATGACAATGGAAAACATCAGTAATTATAATAAAGGAATATAAGGAAATACTAGGAATCATATTAGGTGAGATCTTAAATTTGAGGGGTATAATATAGAATGGAAGGGAAAAATTGAAACTTGGTTAAGATTAGAGGTTAGGATGAAGGGTAATATTTTTTTTAAAAAAATAGAGAGAATAAATATTATGGCAAAAAGGAAGTATAGAAATTGTAATTTAGTTGAAATGACTAAAAACTGTTTAAATTTGTCAACTGGCCAAATACTCTGTTCAGAAAAAATACATTGTATGTTTGTATGTGTGTTTGTGTAAAAAATTTAAAAAAAAACTTTTTAAAAAAATAGCCATAGTCTTTAATTTAATCTAAAACCATATTAGAACATCTCTGGTCACAATTTAACTGGCTTGGTTTCAGAAATTTTATTAATGTCATAATATGAACTCAGATTATGACAATTGAAGGATATGATTATTTCAAATAGTTTGAGTTGTTTTAGCAATTTTACTACTCAATTATTATAATAAAAATTTCGCATGGAATGAAGAAAGATAAGCAACAACACATGAAACATTACTTCAAAGTAAGTGATTTGATGCTGCATGTAAATGTACAAAAATAAACATCAAAATAAAGAAACCTAATGATTTTTTATCATGAGATGTTCTTTGGTGTTCATGTCAGGTCTCAGGATAATAATGTAGCATTTGGGGATAAAGATGCAGCCCAGTAAACCCAGGCCAGAGGCCAGGATGGAGAAGATCTGCACGGCTACCATGTATTTCCCCTTGGTGCTCAGATATGTGGGAACAAAGGAGATCCAAACACTACAAAAAACCAACATGCTGAAGGTGATCAGTTTGGCTTCATTAAAAGCCCCTGGCAGGTTTCGAGCCAGAAATGCCACCAAGAAACAGATGGCAGCCAAAAAACCCATGTAGCCAAGAGCAGAGTAGAACATGGTGACAGAGCCTTCATTGCACTGCAGCAGGATGTGTTCTGGTAGGGAATGAAAGTCAGAATCTGGGAATGGGGGAAAGACTCCCAGCCACATCATACAGAGGCCTACTTGAACACCAGAGCAGGATAAAACAATAGAGTTGGCCAGACTCTTGCCCAGCCATTTCCTCATGCTGCTGCCTGGCTTTGTGGCCAGAAAGGCCACCACCACCATGACAGTCTTGGCCAGCAAGGAAGACACAGCAACTGAGAAAACAATACTGAAAATGGTTTGTCGAAGGAGACAGGTCATTTTCATGGGGCGACCAATGAATAGAAGGGAGGTCAAGAAAGAAAGCAGGAGTGAAACCAGGAGGATGTAGGTGAGTTCACAGTTGTTGGCTTTGACTATGGGAGTGTCTCGGTATTTCATGAAGATTCCCAGAATAAAGGCGGTGGTTAGGGACAAAGCGATGGCAAAGAAAGCCAGGATGAGTCCCAACAATTCTTGATAGGACAAGAAGCTTATATTTTTGGGGACACACTGATCTCGCTTCTTATTGGAATACTGGTCAACTGGACACTTTTCACAATGGGCTGCATCTGAGAAAAAAAAATGGTTAGCATGAATCTGTTTCTGCAGCTCTAGGAGCATGAAAACCACATCAGAAATTAGTTACTTTATTTTCAAGGAATAATATAATATTTCTCCCCAGGGATATCCATATGACAGAACATTAATTAAAATAATCAAACAGTCTTTTTAAAGGCTGAAGATGAATGTGATGATCAGTTCTCAAATCTTCTTTCCTAAAACAAAGCAAGAAAGTAACAATTGAATAGAAATCAGCAACCTTTCATTATTTCTTTTTATACTCATATCATCATCCAAATTTGGCAATAGTGCCCAATCTTTGAAGTTTGTGGATGCCTTCAGGAAATGTAATGTTTTTCTTACTTATTGATCAACCCCCCCAAAAAAACAAGATAATATATTGATTGTATCCTGATTTATTTATTTTTTGGAGTCACCTACTGTACCTTCTTGCTCAGAGAATGTTCCTTCCATACACAGAGAACACTCGTAGCAGCAAACTGGGGCTCCCTCTCTCACAAGCTTGGCATAACCCGGGGAGCAACTTTCTGTACATCTTGAATAAGGCACCATCTAAACATAAACAGAAAGATTACTCAGGGTGATATATGAATTAGACGGTTTTACTGAAATCAAGTGTCTTTCAGAAGCTCAGAAACCCATTGAGCAAAATCAGTCAAGAAGTAGTGGCATGAACTTTAATTACTCTACTTGCAAGGGGCCAATAAAAGGTCATTTTCTTTCTCTATCAATCTCCATTGTAGATCCCAAAACAGACTCATTGCCTCATTCTTTTTTCCAAAGGAAAATAGTTCCATTGCAAAAGGTGTTTCTCCTTAGGGCATGTATAAGAATGCTATAATTTACCATATTTTTCGGAGTATAAGACGCAACCCCCCCCCCTAAAAGAGGGTGAAAATTTGAGTGCTACCAAATGTAGCCAAAAATGTGAGGCACAGACGAGGCGATGATCTATGGCAATCCCTGTAGCCTGGAACAGCTGATTTGGATTATTCTGGGAGAACAATCCACCTGACAATCAGTTCCTTGTGCTGAATCAGGCTGCAATAATGTGCTGAAGCTGACCTGGCTGTTCGTGCAAGGACTGTCAGAGTTTTCAGCAACAAGGAAAACACAAGCAGAGGAGAGGAGTTTCAGTTTTAGTTTCTGTGATCAGCACAGCATGAAGCTTTACAACAATTGACCTAACCCACACCCAGGCTCCTTCCTTGTTGCTTACACAGCAAATACTGTTTCAGTTTCCAAACAGCCCTCAACTCTCTCACACACTGACAGGATGCTAGCCAGATAAATACGGATGGATGCTGGTAGGCAGAGGCAGATTTTGTTTTTCTTATTTTCCTCCCACAAAACTAAGGTCTGTCTTATAGTCCAGAGCATCTTATACTTCGAAAAATACGGTATATATATTTTTCTCCATCTTTGCTTTCTCAGGAAACCTCCAATATCTAGCTTTCTCTAGAGTCCCTATCTTTCTCTCCTACAACTGATCATTGTATCATCAAATGTAAATTACTTTTTTAGCTGCCCACATTTCCTTCACCACATTCTTAGTGATATCTTTCTCTTATGCAATTCAGTGGGCTAAACCCTTCATATTCTGGATTTTCTCCCAAAGGTGCTTTTTCAAAAGACAACTGATCTTTCTTTTCCCTTGAAGATGTTTCACTTCTCATTCCAGAAGCTTCTTCAGTTCTGACTGAATAGTGGAGGATTTATATTCCTTTCAGTCATTTGGTAGCTAGCAATCTTTCTGAAAGTTATTGAGGCCACTTAAAATTTATCTGTGCCCTCAAGGTCATGTCAGTAGTGCAAATGGGTGTGGAACATTCCTGCAATTGCTGAATCTATATCCTGTTTACAACACAGTCTTTTCAGCAGTTCCAAATCTTTCCATCATCCACTATTCAGTCAGAACCGAAGAAGCTTCTTGGATGAGAAGTGAAACATCTTCAAGGGAAAACAAAGTCCAGGTGCCTTTTGAAAAATTTGATGTACTATATAATTTGATGTACTATAAATTGTGGCAATATATTCCAGTTTAATAATGTAGATTGCAAATCCCACAATACAATGCAGCAGGTTCCAGCGTGTGATAAATTATTGTAAAACCTCTAAAGTAAAATGATATCTAATAAATTAATGAGGCTTTAAGTTCTCTTATTTGGAAGTTATCTCAGTTGGCCTCAATAAGAATTATTTCTGAACAGAAAAATTTCTACATATGGAAATAAATAGAAGAGCAAAATACAAGCAGCCTCAACTACTTTGTTAAATAAAGTTGGCCATTGGATGGCGCTTTGATTGACAGAAATCTTGACTTCTGAGGAGGCTTGTCTTTCTACATTCCCAATTTTCACCCCTGCATGTGATTTGTTCAAAACAGATGTCCACTGCATGATATCAAAGTCACCAACAGGAACTCCATTTTCATCAAAAGAAATCCCATCTCTGGAAATATTGTGATGTTGAAAGTTTCTCAGGAACCTATGAAGCTGCAGAAACATAGAAAAAAACATTACAGTTTGAGCCTTTATTCAATTTTTTTCCTTGCTATTATTCTGGATTGGAGATACTCTGAATAATTCCACCTCTTCAAATCACCACTGCAGTCTGAAGCAGATCACTTCAGTATTTCATGGGAAGCTTCTTTCAGTCATTCTTCAGGAATTTACAGCTCTTTTTCAAATACCGTATTTTTCGGACTATACGACACATTTTTTTGTCTCCCAAAATGGGGTGAAAGTGTCTGTGCATTTTATAGACCTAATATTGCAGAAGCCTCACCCCAAAATGGGCTGAAATAAACCCTGAAAATGGGGCAAAAAAATGGCTGCAAAAGGGCCAAAAAAAGGGCCAAAAATGGAGCGTGTTGAGGCCAAAAACTTTTCTTGTTGTTTTCCTCTTCTAAATTTAGGTGTGTCTTAAAGTTAGGTCTACCTAATAGTCCGGAAAATATGGTTCTTTTTCAAATATTTATCTCACATTCTTGAAAATATAGTATAGGTAACACCACCATCAGGTGTCTTTGTAGCTGTCTGACAAATTATATTCAACATGTAGTCCTCAAGGGAACCTCATCCACATGGAGGGAAGTAAGCAATGGGGTACCCCAAGCTTCCATTTTAGGCCCAGTACTCTTCAACATCTTCAAAAAAGATGTAGGTGAGGGAATTGAAGGGGAACTCATCAAATTTGCAGATGACACTAAGCTGGAAGGAATAGCCAACATCCCAGAAGACAAGCTCAAGATCCAAAAAGATCTTGACAAATTGAACATGGTCCTCTACCTAACAGAATGAAATTCCACATAGATAAAAGTAAGGTTTTATACTTAGGCAAGAAAAACCAACAGTATAGGTACAGACTAAGTGAAACTTGGCTCAGTGCCGGTACCCATGAGAAAGATCTTGGAATACTAGTGGACAATCACTTAAATATGAGCCAACGATGTCTGGCAGGAGACAAAAATGCCAATGCACTCCTAGACTGCATTAGTTCTGGTCAACACAATATACAAAAGATATTGAAATTCTGGAAAGACTATAGAGATGAGCAAAAAGTGATTAGAAGGTTGGAGGCTAAAACATACCAAGAATAGTTACAGGAATTTGGTATGTCTAGTTTAAGGAAAAGAAGGACTGGGGAGACATGATATCACTTTTCTAATATTTGAGGGGTTCCTATAATAGTGGGTTGGACTAGAAAATCTCTGAGATCTTTCAAAATCTTATTCTATGTTTTATGTTCTATATTTTGCTGCTTCACCATTGCAGCCCCATCTGAGGCAAGACCATTTGCAGATATGGGAAAACTTGTAATGGGAGAAGGCAGAGAATACAATTTTGCCATCAGTCCTGATCAAGATAAAGTTAGCGGAGCTTAATGTTGCACTAGGAATGTGAAAAAATTGCATAGTGATGTTATCTCTTTCAAAGAATAGCTATAGAAGCATATCCATTAGTTGAGGAGATGTATGGATGAACCTTTTGTTGCCCCCAGAAGATGCTTTGATTAATATCTTGCTATGTTAGAAAATTTTAGCTAGCAAAATTCAATCTTAATCCAGAAAAAACAATCCAGTTGAACTCCTTAGCTTGGAGACTATATCACTTGTGATCACAATAAAAGGTTGAAGATTGCTTGAATATTCTGATGCTTGTTTAGTTTTGAAAATTAAGTTGTCACCATAGAGCTATTTCTGTCACATAAGCATCCCAAACTAGTACAGGTTGTTTAACTTTGGAAGATTTTTCTCTATCATCTCTCTCTAACTCACCAGCAGGGTTCCAAGTAATACGCCCATAGCAAACAGGACTCTGAGGCAAGCAGATTCCTCAAATATCAGTTTTATTGGACATACCATATAGGCATAGGATGGTGAAAACTGACTCTAAATGTTCCCACAGTTTTCACCTAATTAAAAGTAAAAGTTTTCCTCCCCTTTCCACACAATCAGTCAATGGTCCAATCAAGGTGTCATCTGGTTGCCTGGTGACTTCACTCATCCTAATTCTGGCCATTGTTGGGAATGTACTTCGTTGCCAGGAGAAAATATTTTGTTTTGGCTACAAAACCCCAGCTATCTCTATTTCCCCCTCCTTATCCCTCAGCTTCAGTGTCGCAACACTGAAGCCTCGGTCAGGTCAGCTTCAGGGTTGACACTCACTGTCAAATACCACAAACTGGGCAACTGCCCTTTCTACATCTAATTTAATATTGAGGAATTGGAAGGGGAGAATCAGTGGAACTTCAAGGGAGAAGACTTACCTGCCATGGCTGTACAATCTGGGGTGGTTGATTGTCTCCAACTTTCATTCTCCTCTTATTCCGTTGGGAGGAAGAGGCAGCACTGAGGATCCAGGCCACAATTTGAATTATTTGGGAAATACTGGAGGAATCCTGAGACAGGATTCTTGTAATCACATCATTGGGTGGGAATTCCCAATTCTCTTTTTCTCTGCATTTTTTCCAAATTTTCTTAGATAACACAGGACTTATATAAGAACATTGGAACGCTTCCTTTCCATACGATATGACTGTAGATGCATAAGATTTAATGTCATCATACTGAGTCCTTCTCTTTGTCTGGATGAGGAAGGAAAACAAAGCATATTTATTTTGGAGATCAAGCAAGCGATCAAAAATACTTACACTTAAAGCTGTCAAAGTTGTTGCAATCCACACCCTTCCCACAATGGATGTATTAGTCGTATCAATCATTTGTATTATTGCTGTTAACATTCCCGAGGCCTGAAAATCCAGTTGGCATACTATAATTTTTATTTGACTCTTGATAAGAGAAAAGAACATTTTCCTTTTTTCTTGCATATGAGTTTCTCCAGTACTTGTCTGCATATTTCCTTCTGGGACGGTTCCTGAGAGGACAATGCAAATCCCATTTTTTAGAGCGAGAACTTCCAAGCGTCTTTTGAATTTTTCTCCTTTTTCATTGTCCCGAGAAAGGAGGCCAATCCACATCCATTGGAACTGCAGGAGTAGATTGACAATTGCTGAGTCAGGAGGTTCTTGGTTTGGGGTCATCCGATATGAAAAAGGAAAAGGATGATTTTGCTCAGCCATCTGGTTGGTGATACTATAGTTAATCTAAGATGAAAGAGAAGGTATTGGTAGTTTGTGCCAGTTTTAATGATAAAGGTCAGTTGGTAAATCTAAGAGCCTTTCCACACTGCTGAGAGACACTTCAAATGATAACTGCATGAATTTTGCTAGTTCCCTTGATGTTCTGTCCTGTTGACTTTTATGCTCCCTTTGAAATCAGGGAGCTCTGAATTATCTGTGGGTGATGTTCATTGGTGGTCCTTATAGAGCACACCCTTCTGGTCACATTAGAACTCTGTGGGTCACCTTTACACTCAGTCAATTAGTCAATGAGAATAGAGCTGGAAAGTCTTCTAGTGCAACCACATACTTGTGTGTGTGTGTTTCTGTAACCATGTGCTTTGTGCGCATGCACAGCATTCAAAATACACCAATTTTAACATCTACAGCTTACCTTCTAGGGCAGCCCCAGTAAGTAAAACAGCTGAGGCATGGAAATCCACCATACCACGTAAATCAGCTGAGCTGAGAAACGCGGAAGTATAGGACAGGATAGGGTGGGGGCAGGTGACATGGACAGGGACAACTGATCGCCGGAACTACCGGTTCACTAGAACCTGTCTGAACCGGCAGCAGCCCAGCACTTTATGTATATAGACACACACAAACACACACACACATGCACACATGTATATACACACATGCATACTTTGTGAATTAAAAAGTCTTTCAGCTCTTCTAATATTTACTCTCTGACTTTCAAGTTATTTGGAGAAATATATACAACTGCTGCCTTCTAGGCAAATCTGAACATTTTATAACATGGAATTATTATTTTTTTTTAATTTGATTTATATGCCGCCCTTCTCCGGAGACTCAGGGCGGCTTACAATGCGTTAAGCAATAGCCTTCATACTTTTATATATTTATACAAAGTCAGCTTATTGCCCCCACAAACTGGGTCCTCAATTTACCTACCTTAGAAAGGATGGAAGGCTGAGTCAACCTTGAGCCTGGCAAGATTCGAACTTACTAATTGCAGACAGCTGGAGTTAAATTACAATGCATTAGTCTGCTGAGCTATCCAAGCTCCTTAATTTGGCTTTATACCTGTGGAATTTTATAGATGTTCAAGACATTGGAAATATGATCAAAGAGTTCAGAATCCATCTCTTCAAGAATCGCCAGCAGGTTCTTTTGTCTTCCACATCTGTAGTTTGGGATGTTCTCCTGTCCTGTAGACAGCACATCCAGCATGGCCTCATATGTCATTCTTGCACTGAAAAAGGTCTCATAGATGTTGTAGCCCAGGGTGATGTTGGGTAAGAGCCTTGAATTCTGGTTGACTTCATGAACAGCCAATAAGAAGGGCAGAATGTGGTAGAAGATGTTCTCACTGCAACATAAGACCTCTTTTTTTGCTCTATATCAACGATTTATGTGATCAACTTAAAAGCAATTGCATTCTTTTTTACCGATGACATAAAATTATTCAATTTTACAGATAATTCTGTTGTTTTGCAAAGTGATCTCAACTACATTTCTGAATGGTGTCTGAATGGTCATCTATCTGGCAACTTCAAATTTCGATTCATAAATGCTCTGTCTTACATATTGGTAAACGTAGTCAGAATGTCAAGTATAAGATAGGTGGCATTGATCTAGGAGATGACCCTTACCTCGTTAAAGAACTAGGTGTACTTATCTCTGAGGATTTATGCTCCAAAGCTCACTGTAACAGCAGTGCTAAAAAATTTCTCTAATAGAGTTGTCAAAGTCTGGAATGCCCTACCTGATTAAGTTGTCTCAGCTACAAATTTTCAGTTTCTATCACAAATTAACTTCCATGGACCTTACTTCATGCTTTAAGTGGTCAGTAGAGGGAGCATGCGTAGGTGCACTAATGTGCCTATCGTCCAGGGGTAAAATTCAGCAGGTTCTAGAGAACCAGTAGTGGAAATTTTGAGTAGTTCGGAGCACTGGCAATTACCACCTCTGACTGGCCCCAGAGTAGGGTGGGAATGGGAATTTTGCAGTATCCTTCCCCTGGATTGGGGTGGGAATGGAGATTTTGCAGCATCATTCCCCTGCCACACCCACCAAGCCATGTCCACCAAGCCATACCATGGTCACTAAGCCATGCCCACAGACTGATAGTAAAAAAATATTGAATTTCGTCACTGCTATCGTCCCTGTCATTGTATATTTATTCTATTATTCTTGTTCTCATTTTTTTGACAAATTCCAGTAAAGAAAGAAATATATCTTCAGTTTGGATTTTCATGAAAGCAAGTCATATTTACTGTAGCTTCATATCTATATAGTGCAATGCCAAAAAGATAATCAACTTCTCATTATTCTTGTCAGGGTTCCAACAGATGCCCTAATTAAATAATGAGCCATGAGCCAAGCTTCAAAAGAAATCCAGTTATTTATTAGGAGCTTCATGTCGGCACATTGTCAAGTGAAGCCAACTCTGACCCCATATAATGTACGCCCCAATCATGACCCTGTTTCCTCCCTCCGTCTAGGGTTTGTCATCAATCACATTCACCAATAGAGCAATTTCGCGGGTTGTAGAGATCGCTCCTCTCCAGCCGCTGAGGTAACCCTGGGATACAGCCTTGAGAGAGATAAGTCTGGAATGTGCATCTGTCTTTGGCTGCTGTGCTGTTTTGTTCGTTTCCCATTCCCCTGGCCTATGGCAACTCAGGAGCAGGGATGCTTTGCGAGTTGACATTTCAATTAAATTATTCAATTTATTTGAACTTTGCAAGTGATAGACATTTTTGATATTTCTATGAGAAGAATGTGCTGAGCACATTGTAAGCCGCCCTGAGTCTTCGGAGAAGGGCGGCATATAAATCAAATTAAAAAAAAAAAAAGAACAGTCCCATTGACACCACTAGGAGCTTCTTGCCAAAAGAAATATCAGAGAGAGATAGCAAGCTTGTTATGTCAGGATCAAAGAAATTTTTTCAAAATCACCAGTACTGATTCTGCCTATCATTTTCTCCACATTATGACTTGGAAGGAAAAAATGAGAAAAATTATTCATATAGTTCAGTAGCCAGGTAAGGAAAATAGTTACAATAGTAAGAAACCTCCACACCTTCTTCTACTCAAAAGGAAAATGTGAAGTTTTCTTACTATTGTACCTGTTTCAATCTGCTTATAATAAACTTTTTGCAAAACCAAAGCATTTATTTTATTCACTTACATATTTACAAAACTAATATATCACTCATCAATTCACAACAATCCATAAAATTTAATTAAAATCATACGACTCAGGTGTGAACCAAATCATATCCCTGATGAATATACAGTAGACGCACAAATAGATTTAATGAATTAAATCTAATAGACAGAGTGCCTGAAGAATTATGGATGGAGGTTCGCAAAGTTGTACAAGAAGTAGCACCTAAAACCATCCCAAAGAAAAAGAAATTCAAGAAAGTAAAATGGCTGTCAGAAGAAGTTTTGCAAATAACTGAAGAAAGAAGGGAAGCGAAAGGCAAGGGAGAAAGAGAAAGATACACCCAATTGAATTCAGAATTCCAGAGAATAGCTAGAAGAGATATTTTCTTAAATGAACAATACAAAGAAATAGAAGAAAACAATAGAATAGGGAGGACTAGAGATCTCTTCAAGAAAATTGGAAATATGAAGGAAATGTTTTATGCTAAGATGGGCATGATAAAGGACCAAAATGGCAGGGACCTAACAGAGGCAGAAGAGATTAAGAAGAGGTGGCAAAATTACACAGAAGAACTATAGAAGATCCATATCTTCCCAGTCCTCAAGAATGCTAATAAGGGATGCTACCAAATGTACATGTATATGTTGTGATCATATGATATGATTTCTTCCTGTTATATCACCCTGAAGAGGACTAAGAGTTGGATTCAACTGCTAGATTAGCAAGCGGTATTACCTATCTGAAGATGGATATCTCTTTAGCAAGTCTTCTTTAGACCTAGAGATTTGCTGCAAAATACTTATGGCTTCCATAAAGAAGGTTGAACGCCAAAGAATTGACGCTTTTGAACTATAGTGCTGGAGAAGACTCCTGAGCGTCCCTTGGACTGCAAAGCGATCAATCATCAGTCCTAGAGGAGATCAACCCTGACTGCTCTTTAGAACACCAGATCCTGAAGATGAAACTCAAATACTTTGGCCACCTAATGAGAAGGAAGGACTCACTGGAAAAGAGCCTAATGCAGGGAACAATTGAGGGCAAAAGAAGAAGGGGATGGCAGAGAATGAGGCGGCTGGATGGAGTCACTGAAGCAGTAGGAGTGAGATTAAATGGACTCCAGATGATGGTAGAGGACAGGAAGGCCTGGAGGAACGTTGTCCATGGGCTTGCAATGGGTTGAACACGACTTAGCATCAACAACATTCATGGCTTTAGAGTTATTGTCCTATATTTTACAGTTTACTACAGTTAATGTGATTCCTCTGTGACTAAACATTAACTTATCTCATAAAGTCTCTCCCCTCCTTGAATTTGGTTTTTAAAAAGTATCCCTTTTATTTAAACAAAAAGGAACAGAGAAGCCACAAAAATGGCAAAAGTGTTAAAGGGTGGAAAGAAAGAGCAGAGAGGGTGGTAGGAATTATAGAGTAAATGTAAGGAAGGGGAAGAAACAGTGGGGAGAAAATACAAGAGAAAATAATTTATTGGGAGTTACTGTTTAAATATTGTTAATAAATAAATAAAATAGATATGAATAAATAGGTTGCTGACTCTCCACAGTACCAAGGTAATCATTTGGAAAGCAGGCAGAACCCCATCCAGGCAAGATTCATCGTGGGAGAGAGTTGGCAGTGCCCATTGTTGCCCAGTGTTGAGGCTGACAGTTGTGGAAGAACTTAAAAAGAAACTTTGCCAACTCAGGTTTTACAACATCATCAGGTTCCCCAGGAGCCTTTCGTCTAAAGCAAATTGGGATGAGCAATAATGACTTGACTTTCTCAAGGTGAGGAATAGGGGAAAGGAAATCATTCCTAGAAAAGACATTGGAGGTATGTGGTTGGAGAACATGACACAGCAACATATCAATTTAAAACCTGAACTATTCCTGTTGGGGATTCTATGAAAAGCTTATAGTAAAGAAAATGTATACTTGATTATTCATGTTATAACTGCACTAGAATTGTATTTGCACAAAATCGGAAAAAATCCCTATGGATAAAAATATGATTAAGAAAATATTAGTATGTGCAGAAATGAATAAATTAAGACTTGCAATCAAAGGAAAGGAAGAATCTGATTATTACAATATATGGGAGTTATTCTATCAATGGCTGGAGAATAAATAAATATGAAAGCAATGTATTATAAAGACAAATAAGTTAAGAAGAGAAATGTTATAATAATAGGTATGTTAAATATCAGTAGTAATATAAGAATAAATACAAATAATGTACTTGGACAACACAGTTTACTGAAAGAGGGAATGTTTGTATTAAAAATATATATATATATAAAGAAAAGACATTGGAGCAAGTAAATCAATCACCAGAATCCTTGGACGAGGTGACGATTACCTTTTCAGTTGGTGGGTTGGAGGCTTGGAGAATGAAAATGGGTACAATAGAGCTCCAATTCCAGACATTATTCCCGTAATCCAGTAGTCTCCAGGCTTGTAGTAATGGAACCACTCCTTTTCTTCTATGATCACCTTAAATGGACATTTCATCAGCGTACTGGCACAGGGAATTTGAGACAGAAACTGAAGCAGAAAAAGCTGTGTATGCAGCAGCAGCAACATTTGACATACAGAATACTGCAGGAGATCCTTCCTAGAGTTCTTTCTTCAGCACAGAGTTAAATCTCAGAGATCACAAAAAACCCACAACTACAGTGAAGAAGGTCCAGTTTGCCCCCAGATTTGGAAGAGCTATCTGCGATTTCAGACTGCTACAGATTTTGCCCAGCTTTATCCCAAACTCTGATCTCTCTACAGGAGGCTGTTACAAATCAGATTATCACATGCTGTCTGTCCCATTTGTTGTCACATTTATTGGCCACTAATTGTGGTGGTGGAAATCCCATAAACCTTGTTCAAAGGAGAATAAATAATCATGGTTTTGATAATTAGAAGGGGAATTGGGAACAAGCCTTGGCCATAAAAGTGTGCCGTTGGAGAAAAGAGTTTTGTTTGACTCCGGAGAATAATCCTAATTTGAGAGTCGAGAAAGAAACAATTCAGGGAAGTTTGACTGTTTTTTAGTCTCCAAACTTATTCTTGAGGTTGTAAAGATTTAAATGTGGACTTCCAGTTGGCTTCGCGAGCCTTGAAGATGCTCTTTTACGAGCGCCTGATTCCCGGTTCCGTTAAAGCCCCGAACAGCTGAAAAACAGCTGTCTGGAGGCTTGGAACCCTCTCCCCGGGCAAAGGGGAGAGAGAAGAGCTGACAGGTGGAGGTTGAGCCCCCCCAAATGCCCTAGGAAGGATCCTGGGGCGCAAAGGGTGTGCGCTCCCTAAAAGCCTGTCAAGCCGCTCCGGACCAGGGATGAATCCGCTAATTAGTGGACCTAGAAGCCGCGACCAATTCTGCCGATGGAAATGAGGGGACTTTAACATTTTGAACCAGCAGCAGGCAGAACAAGCAAGGAGAAATCAGACTGCCAGTATCTTTACCTAACTCCGACGTTTGTAGCCTCCTTCGGAACTAACAATTAGCATTTTGCAACAAAATGGCAATTGAAGCCTGAAGGGGTGGGGGAAAGTGAAAGTCAAAGAAAGTTTCATTTTTCTGGCAGCCCTTTGCCTGGAAAGAACTTTGTATTGATAGAAGGAGGATTTTAAAATGCTAATTAAGTTTGGAATTTTTTTGAGGAACTTTTCTTTTTGACTTCTGATTAAAACATAAAGAATTTTAAATTGGAGATGGCCTCAAAACCTGTAAAGACTGTTCCTATTAAAGGAATGGGAAGTGCTGGCAGCTCCCCAGCTCATATTCCTAGATTGCAAGCTTCTGCCCCTCCAGCAGATCCACAGACTTTAACGTTGTAGATGTTACAACAAGCCCTCCAAGTTACACAAGAGAAACTTGCTATTGTGATTAATGAAAAAATTAATGAAACCAATGAAAAAATACAGGTTGTGTCAGATGAGATTGCAACTCGGAATCAGCAAATTAGGGATGATATCATAAAGACATTTAAATGTTTGGCAGGCAATACTGAAATGGTGGATGATAAAGTTGAAGAAGTTAAACAATCTACCGTAATCTTGGATAATAAATTAGCAGAAGCTCAGAACAGAATTCAGAGGGCTGAAGATGATGTAGCTATGATACAATACAGAGATATGGAATTTGCTTTAAGATTTAGAGGGGTGAAGTCTTGACAGGCCAAGGAGAAGAACCATTACAAATTCAGATGGCTATTCAAGAGTTGGAGTTAATTGATTTAGCACAACGCAAGGATCTAAGACAGACCAGATTGGTGACAGCTAGGCTCAAAGAAGTATCAAGACAGCAACAATTCCAGATGGCAACTCAAGAAACAATTCAAGAATCTACCAAAACAGAAGCAGTGGGAGGAGCAAGACCTACAGGTCAATTGAGACAAGACCACCAGAATCTGCTCCAGTTGCTTCAAGGGCCCAGAGATGGGAACTAGATTTTTGACTTGGAATGTTAATGGTTTGAATTCTCCACAGAAAAGAAGAAAAATATTTCATTATCTTAAACAATTTAAAAATGATGTGATTTGTTTACAAGAGACTCATATAAGAGTACAAGACCAAAAATACCTGATAAATGCAAAACTTGGTACACACTACGTAGCAGCAGCATCAGAAAAGAAAAATGGTATAGTTATATATCTGAAAAGAGACTTAGTTGCTAAATTAATTGAAACAGATGACCAAGGAAGATTCTTAGCAATAGAACTTTTAATTAAAGGAGAAAAAATACTTGTAATTGGAGTCTATGCCCCAAATCAACAACAAGAAAATTTCTACAATTTGCTACACTCGAAGTTGACACAATGGGCATATAAAACTTGTATCCTGTTGGGGGATTGGAATGGGGTCTTGGATATTAAAAAAGATAAGAAGGGACCTAAACAAAATGTTTTAACAAGAGCAAAATTGCCCAAAGCGTTTTGGGAGATGATGGATGATTGGGAGCTGAGGGATATTTGGCATGAAAGAAATCCGGAGGAAAAAGATTTTACTTTTTTCTCAGACAGACATCAATCCTTTTCAAGGATTGATTTCATATTAATTACTAATGGTCTCTTATCTAGGGTGAAGAACACGAAGATTTGCCCAAGAATATTGACAGACCATAGTCCAGTTTGGTTGGAATTGGAGTGTGGAAAAGGGTCTAGGAGGTCCTGGAGGTTAAATGATAATTTGTTTAGGTATGAAGAAAATGTAAAAGAGTGTAAAAAATTTATGAAAGAATTTTTTGTTATGAATATGCAAAAGGGTACATCTATGCAAATGGTATGGGATGCAAGTAAAGCATATATGCAAGGGATTTTGATATATTTGAATAATAAACATAGAAAGAAACAGGGGACAAAAAGAAAAGAATTAGAAGATGAGATTAGTAAACAGGAACAGGCTTTAATAGTCAATCCAACAGATAAGAAAATTAAAGAGGCAATCAATTTATTGAAAGGTCAATTTAACATGTTAATAGCAGATCAAGTGGCAACTAATTTACGATATGCAAAACATAATACTTTTTATAATGCCAATAAACCAGGCAGGTGGTTAGCATACCTGTTAAGGAAAAAGCAAAAATCAAGGACAATAGAGAAAATAAGATATAAGGGTAAGGAGGTTTATGAGCAACAATTGATTAAAAAATCTTTCTTAGAGTTTTATTCGAGGCTGTATACTGGTGATAAAATTAAAGATATAGATATAGATAGATATTTGCAGAAAGAGAATATTTATACAATCTCAAATGAGCAGAGGGATAGTTTAAACCAAATGATAACTTCCGAGAAAATTGTGTTAGCAATTAAGCAGTTGAAAGTGGGTAAAGCTCCTGGGACGGACAGTCTGACAGCTATTTATTATAAAACTTTACAGGAGGAAATGGTGGAACCATTGAAAGAATTATTTAACAATATACAACAGGGAGGAGAGGTGCCTCCAACTTGGAAGACAGCATTTATCTCGTTGATCCCAAAAGAAGGGCATGATGAAACAGATCCTAAAAATTATAGGCTGATTTCATTATTGAACACAGATTATAAGATTTTTGCTAAAATTTTAGCAAATAGATTAATGACAGTTATGCAGCAAATGATTAACCATGATCAAACTGGTTTTATAAATGGCAGACAAATGAAGAGTAATGTAAGGCAAATTGTTAATTTATTAGAGTATCTGGGAAGGAACAACCAGGTCCCCGCAGTGCTAGTGTTTTCGGATGCTGAAAAAGCCTTTGATAGATTGAATTGGCAATTTTTATTAAAATTAATAGAAAGGATGCAATTTGGAGAACAATTTGTACAATCTATTAAGGCAATATATCAAAAACAAACAGCGCAAATAATAGTTAATGGTGGCTTAACAGATCCTTTTAATATAGAAAAAGGAACAAGGCAAGGTTGTCCCTTGTCTCCGTTACTGTTTGTGTTGACGCTGGAAGTTTTACTAAGTAAAATACGTGAGATGGATACAATAAAGGGAATTAAAATTAGACAGCATGAGTATAAGTTACGAGCATTTGCGGATGACCTGGTTGTTACCTTAACCCAACCGGTACAATCGATTACAGCCCTGATGGATATAACCTGCTTATATTGACAAGTATCTGGTTTCAAAATAAATGCAGCTAAAACGAAAATAATAGCTAAAAATATGGTTAGAAGCCAGAAAGAAGAGATAGAAAGGTTAACAGGATTTGAAGTAGTTAAGAAGGTTAAATACTTAGGGGTTTATATTATGACTGCAAATATGAAATTATATCAGCACAATTATGAACCATTATGGCACAAAATACAAAAAGAGATGGAAAATTGGAAAAAACTACAATTGTCTTTGCTGGGAAGGATAGCCGCTGTAAAAATGAATATTTTACCAAAATTTTTATTTCTTTTCCAAATGATACCTATATTAAAAAAAGATGAAAATTTGAAGGAATGGCAGAAGGGCATAAATAAGTTTGTGGGGGCAGAGAAGAAACCTCGAGTTAAACAAAAGATAATGCAAGATATCCGAGAAAGAGGTGGTCTTAAAATGCCCAACTTAAGACTGTACTATGAAGCCGCTGCCTTCTCAGCAATCACAGACTGGATAAATTTAACGGAGGAAAAGATATTGAATATTGAAGGATATGGTTTGGTCTACGGCTGGCATGCTTATTTAGTCTATGACAAGAAAGTAGATAAGGCTTTTAAAAGTCATATATTAAGAAATTCTCTATTGCGGGTCTGGAAAAGGTATAAATATAAATTAAGTGATAAGTTACCAGTATGGACAGTACCCAGACACGCGATAGAGAATATAAACTTAGAACAAAAGCAAGATAAGATTACATATAAGGAACTTCTTTATAAGGAAGGAGTCAGATTACAATTAAAACCAATGGAGCAATTAAGAGAAGAAGGAATTATTAGGACATGGTTTCAGTATGGACTGAAGGACAGATGGAGAGAAGATAAAAAAATTGGTATTTTGCAGCAGGATGAGAATTTGATAAAGCAAACAAGAGATAAAGGTCAAATGCATATAAAAAGGTTGTATAACGACTTCCGGCGGTGACGTCATCACGAATGGGTGAGGAAACGGAGGCTCCGTCTCTGAAACCCAAATTTCCTCATTAATTGCTCTTTAGGGGCATTCCCGAACTTGGAGGGATCGGGAAACGAAAGAGGAATTCGCGAAGCCCCCTGGTGTTGCGCTGTCATCAGGGAGGTCGAGCGATCAACCTCTTAAATTGGTGGAGAAGAAGTCGGCCTTATTGGCGGACAGGAGGGATGGCGCCCGCCTAGATCGAAGCAAAAAGTGGAAGCAAATCCGAGTGACTGTCAGATAGATCACCTACAACAGAGACGGCAAATGGGACGCGCGAGCGAATCAGAGAAGGACAAGTGAGTTACAACAGCGGCGATACAAGAGCAGAAGGAAAAAAGGGGGAATAATTATAGCGCGGAAGAGAGAATCCCATAGAATGACTAAGCAAATATAAGAAAAGGAGAAATAGCGCTCGAAGCGGTCTGACTGCGGACCTTTACAGCTGATCAAAGGGAGCAGCCTGTGGACTTTGTGGATATAGAGACAAGCTGTTTGATCTTGGGAATTATAACTGATTCAAACCCCAAACATTGGAAACCGAATACAGAGACTGAAATACCGGACTAAGTGGTGAATTTCACGGATACAGAAGATCTGTCGGGATTTCGAACTCTGGATTTACAAATAACTTTGGATAATAAGAACTCAAGTTTAAAAAAAAAAAGAGATTTGAAAATTGAATGCAGAGATCCGATGACTGGGAGAAGAAATTAAAAAAAAAAGACTGAGATGACACAGATTGCGTTTTTCATGATTGTGAAAGAACAGACTGAGAGAGGTAAAGCAAGAAGACAAAAAGGACTAAAGAAAATAAAAATTAAGTGAATTATTAATTTTGAACTGTTTAATTAGTTAATAAGTTTAATATTTGAAAGAAATATATAAGTTGACAATATTTTTATAGCTATAAATTGTATTGTGGAATTGTAGTTAGACAAGGAATTATTGTTAAAGCGAAAGACTGATTTTTATATATCTCTGAGATAGACTGATTGAAAAAGGGGGTAACTGAAAAGATTGCTAATTAGAAAATTAAGAAAATTAAATTAAAATCCTGATTGATAAGTAAATAGATTTATACTGTGAACAAGAATTAATTGCTTAATTGGGATAACTGGCAATATAATATAATATAACTATATATAAGTTGTGTGGTGTATAAGTAGTATTTGGAGGGGAAAAGAGATATTAAGGAATAACTTAATAATTGATGTTAAGGTTGGAAAGCTTTACACGAATATTAAAAATGTCTACAACATCCACCATAACAAAGACAGGGAAAAAACCTACAACTAGTACGTTAGTAATGACCCCTTCCCCCTCACAACAAAAAACAATAGACAGCATGATGGGGAAAGAAAAAGAAAAAGAAAAACTGGAAATGGCACCTAATGTAATACAAGATATGTTTCAAAAGATCCAGGAAACACTGCTTCAAACACAAGAAAAAATAGCTGAAAATCAGGAAGAAATGAGAACGTTCCATGCAGAGATCAGAAATGAATTAGGAGAAGTTAAGGAAGATATTAAGACCATGAAAGATAAAATTGGGGGCATTCAAAATTCTATAGCAGAAAATGAACAGAGAATTAGGAAAACGGAAACAAAAATAGATCACGTGGAATTAAAAGTAGAAGCAATGGAACAAAAAACCCTACAACTAAACAAAGAAATGTCAGATTCCTTGGCCATGCTCGAAATGGAAAAGGCCTCATACTTCTTGCGTTTTCAAAATGTCCCAGAAGAAAAAAATGAGGACTTAGAAGGAAAGATGGTGGAGATTATTGCAGGAATGATACAAAAAGAGCCAGAAGAAATAAAAGGACAATTGGAAGAAACTTATCTTGTACAAACAAATTATATAAGAAGACACAGATTGGCGAGAGAAGTCCATGTTAAATTTTTTAAAAAATCAATCCGAGATGAAGCCTATAAGAAATCTAGAGAAGAAATGGTGATCTATAATGGAAAAGAAATTATAATTTTAAAACAGATACCCCGAAGAGTAAGAAATCTACGACAACAATATCAGTTTTTAACACAACTACTGATCAAATACAAGATAATGTATAGATGGTTGCCAATAGAGGGGATCTTAATTACGTGGGAAGACAAAAGATATAAAATAGATACTCTAGAAAAGGCAAGAGAATTTCATAACACACATTTTAGACTAGAAGTAGAACAGGAAAGTAAGGAGGAAACAGATAGTAAAAGTCAAGAAGAAGAACCAACAGAAACAAAGGAAGAAAAAGAAATAAGACAGAGGCAAGAAAAAGAGAGAGAACAGAGAGAAGGTGCAAAACCTAGAGAACGGATGGAAACAAGAAACACCAAAAAACAGATATAATAGGCAATGGATGAACAGATCAAACTCTTTTCGGTAAACATTAATGGCTTAAATGCCCCAAAGAAAAGGAATCAAATTTTCACAAAATTACGAAAATTAGAAGCAGATGTAATATACCAAATTGGCTAGCACCGGCGGAATCAATTAGACACCCAAATTTAACAGATAAGACAAAAATAATTAGATATAAAGATATAATTGACTATCAAGGCAAACTAAAGACAAAACAACAATTGGAGACAGATTTACACAGAGGAATAGACTGGTGGACTTACACTCAAATACAATCTAAATATAGAGAGCATATAAAAACATATGAAATTTACAATCAAAAACAAGAAATAGATAAAATTATATTAGATTCAGAAAATAAATTAATTAGTAGAATTTATAAATTTCTCCTACGCTATAAATTGGAAGAAGAGACAGTCAAAGAAACGATGATTAAGTGGGCTCAAAATATCAAACACACAATACCTTTGGAAAAATGGGAAAAGTTCTGGCAGGAAAACCTAAAGTTAACGAAAGCAACGGCGTACAAGGAAAACCAACTGAAAATGTTTTATCGGTGGCATATGTCTCCAACCAGATTGGCAAAAATACAACCTAAAAATAGCCCAATTTGTTGGAAGTGCAAAAAGGCACAAGGGACTTTCTATCATTTATGGTGGACATGCCCGGCAGCAAAGAAATTTTGGTCTAACATCAAAAAATGGTTGGAACAAATAACAAAAACACAGATTGAAAAAGAACCAGAAACATTTTTATTAGGAATATTTAACAAATCATACCCTAAGGATATTAAATATCTTACAATTCACATATTAACTGCTGCAAGAATAATCTACGCAAGAAATTGGAAACAAGAAAAAATACCAAGTGAAACAGAAGTAATAGGGAAAATTTTAGAATGCGCTGAAATGGATAGGTTAACCAAAGAACTACAAGAAAAAGAAGAATCAGACTATTATAAAATATGGAATAGTTGGTATAATTGGTTAAAAATTAGAAATATACAAAAAATATAGGGGATATATTACCGATTGATACATATATATGTAATAAAAATATTATTAGATTACAGAAAGGTGAAGGAATATATTATAAGTAGAATTGTAGAACGTCACTCTGAAAAAATGCTTAAGAAGAAATTATATTCTTTTTGTGTATATGTTGTATAAATGTTCGTTGTGTATATGTTACGTATGTCTTTTTTAATATTTATATTCAATAAAAACTATTTAAAATAAAAAAAAGGTTGTATAACGCACTAGTGGAAATAGATTCAGAAACAGAGTTAGTCAAGGACTGTATGATAAAAGGGGCACAAAACGTAGGTGAACCAATAATGATGGAAACATGGGAAAAGATATGGGTCAGAAATGTAAGATTTACACAAGCACAAAATCTAAGGGAGAATTTTTATAAAATGTTTTATAGATGGCATTTAGACCCAGAAAAATTAGCCTGTATGTATCCAAATTTACAACCCAAGTGTTGGTGATGTGAGTGTGAAGATGCTATATATTTTCATACATGGTGGACATGTAAAAAAAATAAGGCTTTTTGGATAAAAATATGGTGGATTATTCAAAACCTTTTAAAGAAAAAAATTAAATTTACACCACAGTTCTTTTTGTTGGGAATAGTCATGGATTGTACTGTAATAGAGACTAAGTTGGTTTTGAACTTAATAACGGCTGCCAGGTTACTGGTGGGACAGTATTGAAAGAAGGAAGATCCACCCACCATTGAGGAATGGACATTAAAAGTTGTGCATTTGGCAGAAATGGCGAAAATTTCATCATATCTTAAAGACCATTCAAATGAAAGATACATATTGGAATGGAGAAGATGGATCGATTATATACAGAAGAAGTATCCGAATAAGAAGATTCATATAGCATATGAATGAAGTAACTTTAAGTAGTTTATGCTTGTTTTTTGAATTATAAGGAGTTAAGGATCTAGGGAGAATATGAAATGTAATAATTTGTTAGCATATTTTAGCTTTTGATTTGTGAATGCTATACCCTGTGCTTGTTCTGGGAAGTCTAGGGAGGGGGGTGGGGGGGAGGAGGGGAAGGGGGGTGGGAAAGGGGAGGGAGGGGTTGAGGGGGGAAGGGTGGGGGGTGAAAATGTTTGTATTTTCTACAAAACTTTTTAATAAAAAAAAAGATTTAAATGTGGAAAAACAGTTCAACACTCTTGAACTAAGCAGTGGGCCATTATAATTCCTTCTTATTTTGTCTGGTGTGGATGAGGCCATCTTCTTCAATGAAGGTTTGACACTCTAGAATGGTTAACACCAGATCATGACATATTTAACAAACTATTGTTGTAGATGATGAGCTGCGGTGCCGCAGTGGTTAAGTGCAGTACTGTAGGCTACTTCTGCTGATCACCGGCTGGCAGATCAAATCTCACCAGGCTCAAGGTTGACTCAGCCTTCCATCCCTCCGAGGTCAATAAAATGTGGACCCAGATTTTTGGGGGCAATAGGCTGACTCTGTAAACTGCTTAGAGAGGGCTCTAAAGCACTATGAAGTGGTATATAAGTCTAAGTGCTATTGCTATTGGAGCCCCCTGTTAAATGTCTTGTATCTTTCAAAATGTAGAAGAGAGTATCAGTCTTAATGGTTACAAAGAAGATCTAGTCAATTTGGATGTCCTCCTAGACTCACAACTAAGATTAGAGCAACATCTGACAGGTGTGGCTAGGGGGGCCTTTGCACAGGTTCGCCTGGTGCACCAATTGCGACCCTACTTGGATCAGGAGGCTCTCCTCACAGTCACTCATGCCCTTGTCACCTCACGGTTAAATTATTGCAATGTGCTCTACATGGGGCTACCCTTGAAAAGTGTTCAGAGGATACAGTTGTCCAGAACACAGCTGCGCGAGCTGTCGTGGGTCCACCTAGGTACACCCACATTACACTAATTCTCCGCGAGGTGCACTGACTCCCTATTGGTCTCTGGGCACAATTCAAGGTGTTGGTTATTACCTTTAAAGCCCTACATGGCTCAGGGCCAGGTTATCTTCGAGACCGCCTTCTACCGCATAGCTCCCAGCGACCGGTAAGATCCCATAGAGTTGGTCTCCTCCGGGTCCCGTCAGCTAAACAATGCCGGCTGGCAGGCCCACGGGGGAGGGCCTTCTCTGTGGCTGCCCCAGCTCTCTGGAACCAATTACCTCCTGAGGTCCGAACCATCCCCACCCTATTGGCCTTCCGAAAAGCGGTGAAGACCTGGGTTTTCCGGAAGGCCTGGGGCCGTTGATCTTGCTTTGCGATCTGACGAGATCCGGCCATGAATGGTGTGAATGGGTTTTATTGTCTTTAATGTTTTTAATTGTTAAGTGTTTTTATAGTGATTTTTTGAGTGTATTGTGAGCCGCTCTGAGTCTTCGGAGAGGGGCAGCATATAAATTGAATAAATAAATAAATAAATAGTCAAAATTCCCTGGGACATTAATCTGAAACAATGGCCCGTTAGTGAGTTCTTCACGATAACAATAGCAATAGCAGATTTATATACCACTTCACAGTGCTTTACGGCACTCTCTAAGCGGTTGTACAAACAGAAGGCTGAGTCAACCTTGAACCGGTGAGAATCAAACTGCCATTTGATTTAAAGAGTATGAACTGATTTGGAAAAAAATGGAAAGCAGATTGGGCAGAGTGAATTTAGATTGAAATATGGATGAATTTTGGACTTTAAAATATATACTGGAAAGGTCTAAGTCAGAACAAATAGACAAGACCAATGGAATAAGTTGTGAAGTTACATAGTGTCATCTAATGGTGAATTTTTATTTATTTATTTATTTTTGTATGAACAAAGAATGACCTTGAGTAACATTTGAAATAAGCTGTTTTATGACTTATTGGGAGTAAAAGAGGAGAAGGGGGGAAAGAAAAAAAGATTACCAACTGAATAACAGATTAAAGACTATTCTGTTTGAATTGTTATTTTTTTCTACATGTATTATCTGCTGTTATACTATTTTTGCTGACTATTTGGAGTGAAAGCTTTTGGATCTTTTCTTTTCCTTTCCTCTGTTTTTGTTCAAAACCTGAAACGTTGAAAAGTAAAAATTTGGATATTGTATCTTTTTTTTTTTTGGATTTTACCCCTTGCAACATTTTGTATTTTGGATACTTATTTTTTTCTTATTTCCTCTTTTTATTGTTTTTACTGCATTTTTACATCTATTTTTACTAGAACTAGATTTTTTTTATTTTTTTTATTTTTTTTGAATCTCTGATATTCTCTTACTTTTTTTTATTAAAAAGTTTTTTATTTTAAACACATTAAAAACCAAACATAGACATACAACATTTATATAATAATAATAATAATAATAATAATAATAATAATAATAATAATAATAATAATAATAATAATAATAATAATAATAATAATTTAATATCACTTTTCTTTTCAGTTAGGTGCAGCGGTCCATTCTTTCTATACATCAATATTTACAGATAATTTAGTATTAAGTTATTTGACATTCATTTTCTACTTTCTATCATTCCTTCTATCCTATCAATTGATTGTACACATTTTCCCCCTCCTTTCTTCATTCATTTATCTTATTTCCTTATTTTTCAACCATTCATACCATCCACTCCATACCTTATAGTACTTTGATTCTTCTTTCCCATTAATTTCTTTAGTTAATTTATCTAATTCTGTGCATTCCAGAATTTTCTTAATTAAATCCTCTTCAGATGATAAGTTTTCTTTCTTCCAATATTGCGCATATACAATGCGTGCTGCAGTCAGTATATGCAGTATGAGGTACTGTATTCCTTTGGTATAATTTTCTATCGAGATTCCTAACAAAAACTGTTCCAGTTCTCCCTCTATTGAATTCTGAGTTATTTCTTCTATCCAAGTTTTAATTTTCATCCAGAATTCCTGTGCAATCGGGCAAGTCCACCATTGATGGTAGTATGTTCCATAACTAGTTTTGCACTTCCAACATTTTGGGGAATTACTGGGGAACATTTTCGCAATTCTGGCTGGTGGGAGGTGCCATCTATGAAACATTTTCATCTGGTTTTCCTTGTATGCCGTCGCAATTGTCAATTTTATGTTCGTTCTCCACATCTTCTCCCACTTCTCTAATTCTATCACATGGTTAAACATTTTTGCCCATTTGATCATCGTGTCTTTCACTGTTTCCTCTTCCATTTTATACCATAATAGAAATTTGTATAATCTGCTGATTAGTTTTCATTCATTCCCTAGTAGAATTTTGTCTAGTTCAGTTTGTTCTAGTTGGACTTGGTCCTTTTTTATCTCCTCTGTATACTTTGAACTTACAGTATCTGTAGATATGTCCACCATTGCATTTCCCTACCTAAATCCTGTTCCAGTTCGTTTTTGGTTTTTAGTGTTATTTTAGTCCAAGCTACTAAATTTGGATGTGTTAGAGTTTCTTCTGGGGAAATCCAAAACGGTACTTGTATATAATGTTGTTTTTTTAATTTTATTCCAAATTATTAATAATGAATTCCTAATTGTATGTCTTTTAAAGTATCCATGGGTATTTTGTCCCCCCCGCCCACAGAAATGCATGCCACCCTATAGCTAAATCATGTACTTCTAATATTAGCAATCTTTTATTTTCTAACTCTAGCCAATCCTTTATCCAGTCTAATCCTGCTGCTTGATAATAAGACTCCCAATCTCGGAAGGCAGCCCCCCCCCAATCTCTAGTGTCTTGTAGTACTTTTAATCTAATTCTAGGCTTCTTCCCTTGCCAAATAAATTTTGTAGTCAATCTATTTAATAGGTCAAAAAAAATTTTTTTTTCTATTTTATCGGGATAACCTGGAAGAGAAATAAAATTTTGGGCAAGATGTTCATTTTTATCACTGCCACTCTTCCCATCCATGAAATCTGCAACTTCAGTTTTCCAAATCTTTCCCAATTTGCTCAATTAATTTATCATAGTTTTCTTTTTTAATTGAGGAGCTTCTTGCAGTCAGCCAAATTCGCAAGTATTTAATTTTTTTTGTTACTTGTATATTCATAATCCTTTCTAATTCTGTCTCCTGTTTTTTGTGAGATTTTTAGTTAATAATTTTGATTTATTCTTATTAATTTTTAAGCCTGCTACTACACCAAATTCTTCTATTTTTCTGATCAATTTAGGGCCTGATTCTAAAGGTTCTTCAATTACGAAGACCATATCATCTGCATATGCCTGGACTTTATATCCCTCATTTTTAATTCTCAAACCCTTTATTTCTTGATCTTCCCTAATTCTATTTAAGAGTGACTCCAGTGATAGAATAAACAGAAGTGGGGAGAGTGGGCAACCTTATCTTACTCCCTTTGTTATCTCAAAGCCTTTTGTCATGTCCTGATTAAACAATACTTTTGCTGTCTGTTTTGAATAAATTTTTTCAACCATTTGTCCAAATTTTTGTCCATAATCCAATTTCTTTATTAATTGTATCATAAAATTCCAGTTCAGATTGTCAAAGGCTTTTTGTGCATCAAGGAAAACCAGTGAAAATTGTTTCTCTGAGTGTACTTCGTAGTACTCTAGTATATCAACTATCGTACATGTATTATTTTTGATTTGACGTCCTGGCAGGAATCCACTTTGGTCCAAATGTATATGTTTGTTCAGAATCACCTTTAATCACCTTTAATCTTTCAGCAATTATCGACATAAATAATTTATAATCAGAACTCAATAGAAAGATAGGCCTGTAATTTTTTATTAATTGTTGATTAGAATCCTCCTTATGAATCAGTGTAATTAGTGCTTTTGTTTTTTTATTGCCATTCCAAATTCAGTTTCGGAGATTGGTCTATTCAATATTTCTTTTTGTTCCTCTGTCAATTTACAAACATTTATTTCCTCTAAATATCTCTGGATTTTGGTTTCCTTCTTTTCTTCTTGTGTATATAATCTGGAGAAGAAGGTATGTACTATTCTTTTTTTTGTCTTCTTTTTTGAATCAAGTTTCCCCTTCTTCATCTTTCAGATATTGTATCGTTTTTTTATCTTTTTCTTTTTTCAGCTTGTAGGCTAACCATCTACTTATTTTGTTTGCATGTTCAAAATAATTTTGTTTCGCTGTCTTTATTTTCAAAGCTATTTCTTCTTGTGTGATCAGATTTAATTTATGTTTAGTTATTTTCCTTTCCTCTTTAACTTTCTTATTTTGAGGATCTTTATATAGCTTTTCTTCTAGTTTTTGGAGTTCTTCCTGTAGTTTATTTTGTTGGTATCTTTTCTCTTTCTTTTTCTTTGCAATATATGCAATTGACACCCCTCTAATGTAGGTTTTTAAGGTATCCCAAAGATTTTGGGGCGAGGTGTGCTCTTTTTTATTTATACCTAAAAAGATCTCTATCTCTTTCCCCATTAATTGTTTATATTCTTTCTCCTTACATATATACTGGCTTAGAGTCCACCTTTTATATCTTTTTTGTCCCTTCCAATGTATTATTATAGGATTGTGGTCTGCCCATTCATTTATTCCAATATCTATTTTTTCTATCTCCAATTGCAATTGCGTTGTCATCCAAGCTATATCAATCCTGGACCATGACTGATGCGGATGAGAATAGTATGTGTATTGTCTTTCTTCTTTGTTGATTTCTCTCCAGGTATCTCTTAGACCTAATTCTGATGTCATGTTGAAAAACTCTTTTGGCAATATATATATATATATATATATATATATATATATATATATATATATATATATATATATATATATTGCTCTTCTTCTCACTATAATAGTCTTTTTTACTATCAACTATCGTGTTGTGGTCTCCTATTATACATATATTTTCTATTTCTTGTTCTAATATTTTATTGTGTAATTTTTTATAGTAATCTTTTTGATTAGTATTAGGGGTGTAAATCACTACTAGTAAGAATTGTTTCATTTCAGTATCTAATTTGACCATCAAAATTCTACCCTCATCATCCACATATTTTATTTCTGATTTTATTCTTTTCTTTATGTACACTGCTATTCCCCTTTTTTTCTGTTGAGATAGTGCCACATATAATTTTCCTAATTTCTTATTTTCCAACAATTTTTGAAAATCTTTCTTTATGTGGACCTCTTGTAAACAAATCATGTCTAAATCTAATTTTTTTTAGGTTTGTAAATATTTGGGCTCTCTTTTTCTGTACGTTTAGGCCATTGATATTCACGGAGAATAAAGATATTATTTCTTCCATCTTTTACTGTACTTGCCTTTTGGTGTTTTTTGTCTCTCTCTTGACTCTTCCTTTTGCTCCCCCTCTTTCTTCTCGTTCCTTTTCTTGGGCTTTCTTTTGTTCTTTCTCTCTTTCTATTTCCTCCTGTTGTTCCTTCTCTTGGCTTTTGCCTTCTGATTCGTCTTTACTTTCTTGTTCTTCTTCTAAATATTTTTTATAGAACTCCTGCGCTTTTTCTACTGAGTCAATTTTGAATTTTTTGTCTTGCCATGTGATAAGGATTCCTTCCGACATAATCCATCAGAACATTACTTTATGTTGTATTAATTGAGATGTTAGGAAGTAATATAGCTGTCTTTGATCTCGTACTCTTCATGGAATTTGCTTTAAGATAATAATCTCTTTCCCATTGTACGTTACTTTTTTGTCTCTTAATTTTTTATATATTTCGTCTCTCATTGTTTTTTTACTGAATCTGATATGTACTTCCCGTGCCAACTGGTGATTTCTAATGTAGTTGTTATGTACTCGGAATATTTCATCTATCGAATTTTTTATTTATTTATTTATTTATTTATTTATTTATTTATTTATTTATCTATTTATTTATTTATTTATTGGTTCGTTTTATATGCCGCCCTTTTCCGGAGACTCAGAGCAGCTTACAATGTGTTAAGCAATAGCCTTCATACTTTTGTATATACCTGCTTAGTAGGGCTTTTGCCCCCCCCCACCAAAGCGGTGTTCTTTTTTATACAAAGTCAGCTTATTGCCCCACAATCCAGGTCCTCATTTTACCTACCTCGAAAGGATGGAAGGCTGAGTCAACCTTGAGCCTGGTGAGATTTGAACTTGCAGTATTTGCAGGCAGCTGTGTTACTTAACAGTGCTTTAGTCTGCTGCGCCACCAAGGCTCTTTTACTTCCATTTTGTCTCTCTATACTAATTCTGCTATTATATCACTCATTTTTTCTTCCAAATTTTTTTTCTCTTCGGTGATGTTCTGAGAACACAGGAAGAAAGAAGCTTTCTCCATTTCCAAAAAAGTAATGGAGTCAGACAGTTCTTTGTTTAATTGTCGTGTTTTCTGTTCTGCCATTTCTAACTTTAAATCCAATTGATCTACCTTAGATTCTATTTTTTTTTACTTTCTGCTCATTCTCTACTGCTGTATATTGAATGTTCTCCATCTTCTCTTTCATACTTTTCAGATCATCCTTTAATTCTCCTATTTCATCTTTAATTTCTTAGTGATATCTTCTAGCTTCCTCTTGGTGGTCTGCCATTTTTTCTTGTGATTTCAGCAAGGTCTCTTGGATTGTTTGTATCATATTTTGCATGCTGCTCATTGTCGGCTCCATCTTATCCTTTTCTTTTCCTAGCATGGTCTCAATCGAATGCTGTGTTGTAGGTGAGGCCATCACAGTTGGAGTTACTGTAGGTTTTTTTCCCCCAATTTTTGCTATTGTTGTTGTTGTTGACATTGTTAAATTTTTGGTCCAATTCCTCCACAATATCATAAACGTTTAGGATTACTTTACTTTACCATGTTATATCCCAATTAAAAGAATAATAATAATACCCCTCACAAATATGACTTTCCAACAACAATAATCAACTATTGTACCCTCTTTCTCCCACCTCTTTACACTGTACTATTTAAACAATCCCCTTTTCACCACTATCTATTCTCCTTTAATGCTTACTCCTTTCTATATAACCTATAACACTTATTCATACAATCAGCAAAACAGAACCCCCTCTTTCCCAATTGCAAATTCCTTTCAGAAATAATACTTAAATCAAGTTCAACTCAGGAGGTGGGTTTTTTTAAGATGCCTTCTTCCGCTCCTTCTGCTCCTTATTGCATCAGATTGTCCAGATTGTCCAGTTCAGAATTTTTTTCATTGTTCACACCACCGTTCAGTTCTTCCCCATTTCCAGTCTTACACAGTCTTACACTTTATTGTCCTTCTTAATATTTATAAATCCACAATGTTCAGTCGATTGTACTTACTTCTCTGTCCACAAATCTCCTTTCAAAAATCACCCAGTCAAATTGCCAACTAAAGACAGGGAGCTTCTTACTTTTTAATCTTAAATCCAAAGTCACCATTTTAAATTAAATTACTCTTTTTTCTCTCTCTCTTCTCTGCTGTATTTCCTCCGCATTGATCCAGAAAGTCCAGGTTGCTACTTTGTATCTTCTTTGTTGATTCTGCTGTCTATTTCCGAAGAAGTTGCCTTCTTTCGATCGTCTCCTGCTGAGCGCTCTCCTCTTAATCGCCTCTTTTAATACTCTACGTGACTCTCTTTTCCAAGCCTGTTTTTTATTTTAAGTCACTATTTTTCTTCTTCTTTCCTCCACTTTCAAATAACCGCTGCAGCTGAGATCACTCTTTGCTTCCTCTCTGAAGCGGATGCCATCCCTTTCGATCTGCCTTAAAGGCAGATTTTTCTCTGCTGGATTTAAGGGGTCCGGCTTTCACTCTCCAGGACGCTAGCATCTTGTCCAAAGCTTGAAGCCTTCACCTTTAATATTCTGGACCCTCTGGGTCTGGAACTGCCCTTATGGGGCTCCTATTCAGGAATTAGCTGCGTTTATGGGAGTTGTCAAAGTCACCCTCACCCACACTGTGTGACATTGCCGCCAGAAGTCCTACATTTTTATTTTTTATATATGTTTGTTTTTTATATTTTTTTGGCTGGTTTTTGGGTGCTTGGTTTTTCTTTCCTTTTTAATTATTTTCCTTTTTTCTTCTCTTGATTTCTACAATTTTTGGTGGTTTGTGATTCCTTTTTTCTCCCACTGTTTTTATTTTTTCTCTTATTTTAGTTTCCCTTTATGAGGAACATTTGAGTTTGGTTTTGTTAACATCGTTTTTCAAACATATGGATTAGGCTAACAAGAACCTGGAGACTTGTGGTGACCAGGATGATAAATGTGGATTATAATTATTTATTTATAATATTTGGATTACAAATTGGGTGGTTTGAAATTAAAGATCAAGATGAAGAAGCTATCACGACATCTATCATCACCATCAATAACAGCAGCACCAAGCTCCGCAGCACAAAAAGGAGCAGAAATAACACAACAAGACAAAACTAACATGGAATTAAAAAATATGATACAGGCAATGCACGATGAGCTCAAATAACGAATAGGTAAAGTGGAAGTAGAAGTAAAGAAGATGAAAGAGATAATGGGAAAAAATGAACAAAGATTGATAACCGTGAAGGAGAAAGCAGAAGCAACAGAGAAAAAGGTGGAGGAGATGGACTATAAACTTACAACTATAGATAAAAGCCAGAAAAAGACAATTATATAGTTGGAAATGGATAAGGCTGACTTTTACTTAAGATTTCAAAATAAAGAGGAAGAAAAAGGAGAGAACTTACTAGAAAAAATTGCTGAAATATTAGCGGAAGTTATGAAAGAGAGCTCAGAAATGATAATGAATAATGAGTGTATACAAGATATGCAATGAGAAATAATCTACCTAGAGAAATACATGTTAGATTCACCAAAAAAATGCTGAGAACAGAGATTTTGCAATTTATGAGGAACACAATGATAAAATATAAAGGTAGAGATATAGTGGCATTGAAACAAGTTCCAAGAAGAGTGAGAGATTTAAGAAAAGAATACCAATTTTTGATGAAACGCTTGATTAAAAAAGGAGTGGGTTTTAAATGGTTGATACCAGAAGGAATTTTGGCACAGATTGGATACAGAATAGAATAGAATAGAATAGAATAGAATAGAATAGAATAGAATAGAATAGAATAGAATAGAATAGAATAGAATAGAATAGAATAGAATAGAACAGAATAGAATAGAATAGAATAGAATTTTTTATTGGCCAAGTGTGATTGGACACACAAAGAATTTGCCTTGGTGCATATGCTCTCAGTGTACATAAAAGAAAAGAAACGTTAATCAAGAATCATACTTAATGATAATCGTAGGGTACAAATGATACAAGCAACAAAATTATAGTCATACAGTCATAAGTTGAAGGAGATGGGTGGTGGGAACGATGAGAAGATTAATAGTAGTGCAGACTTAGTAAATAGTTTGACAGTGTTGAGGGAATTATTTGTTTAGCAGAGTGATGGTGTTCAGGGAAAAAAATGGTACTTATGTCCTCTCTCTCTCTCTCCCTCTCTCTCTCCCTCTCTCTCTCTCTCTATCTCATTTATCTATCTCATTTTTCTAACTATGAATGATCTTACGTTGTCGAGCAAGAAGAGTTCAATCAAATATATACATATTTGAAATTAACTATTTTTTAAACAAAGTCAGAACATCACCCCAGAAAATAAAATATAATACCAGCAGACTGACCTATATAGTAAAAAAAAAAACAAAACAAAAAAAAAAACCCCCACACACATCATCATTAGCCACAGTCTTTAATTTAATCTAAAACCATTTCAGAATATCTCTAGTAACAGTTTATCTGGCCTGGTTTCAGAAATTTTGTTAATGTCATAATATGAATTCAGATTAGGACAATTGAAGGATATGATTATTTCAAATAGTTTGAGTAGTTTTAGCAATTTTACTACTCAATTATTATAATTCAAAATTCACATGGAATGAAGAAAGATAAGCGACAACACAGAAAACATTACTTTGAAGTATGTGATTTTATGCTGCATGTAAACTATACAAAAATAAACACCAGCAAAAGGAGACTTAATGATTTTTTATCATCAGATGTTCTTTGGTGTTCATTTCAGGTCTCAGGATAATAATGTAGCATTTGGGGATAAAGATGCAGCCCAGTAAACCCAGGCCAGAGGCCAGGATGGAGAAGATCTGCACAGCTACCATGTATTTCCCCTTGGTGCTCAGATAAGTGGGAACAAAGGAGATCCAAACGCTACAAAAAACCAACATGCTGAAGGTGATCAGTTTGGCTTCATTAAAGGCCCCTGGCAGATTTCGAGCCAGAAATGCCACCAAGAAACAGATGGCAGCCAAAAGACCCATGTAGCCAAGAGCAGAGTAGAACATGGTGACAGAGCCTTCATTGCACTGCAGCAGGATATGTTCTGGTTGGGAATGAAAGTCAGAATCTGGGAATGGGGGAAAGACTCCCAGCCACATCGTACAGAGGCCTACTTGAACACCAGAGCAGGATAAAACAATAGAGTTGGCCAGACTCTTCCCCAGCCATTTCCTCATGTTGCTGCCTGGCTTTGTGGCCAGAAAGGCCACCACCACCATGACAGTCTTGGCCAGCAAGGAAGACACAGCAACTGAGAAAACAACACTGAAAATGGTTTGTCGGAGGAGACAGGTCATTTTCACGGGGCGACCGATGAATAGAAGGGAGGTCAAGAAAGAAAGCAGGAGTGAAACCAGGAGGATGTAGGTGAGTTCACAGTTGTTGGCTTTGACTATGGGACTGTCTCGGTATTTCATGAAGATTCCCAGAATAAAGGCGGTAGTTAGGGACAAAGCAATGGCAAAGAAAGCCAGGATGAGTCCCAACAATTCTTGATAGGATAAGAAGCTTATATTTTTGGGGACACACTGATCTCGCTTCTTATTGGAATACTGGTCAACTGGACACTTTTTACAATGGGCTGCATCTGAGAAAAAAAATGGTTAGCATGAATCTGTTTCTGCAGCTGTAGGAGCATAAAAATTGCATCAGAAATCAATTACTCCATTTTCAAGGAATAATATATTTGTCCCTGGGATATCTATATGACACAACATTAGTTAGCACTCTTTTTAAAGGCTGAAGATAAATGTGATGATCAGTTCTCAAATCTCCTTTCCCAAAACAAAGCAAGAAAGTAACAACTCAATACAAATCAGCAATCTTTCATTATATATTTTAATGCTCATATCATCATCCAAATTTGGCAATAGTGCCCAATCTTTGAAGTTTGTCGATGCCTTCAAGAAATTTAATGTTTTTCTTGCTTCTTGATCAAATACCCCCCCCCAAAAAAACAAGATAGAATATTGATTGTATCTTGATTTATTTATTTTTTGAGTTTTTTTTTTTTTGAAGCCACCTACTGTACCTTCTTGCCCAGAGAATGTTCCTTCCATACACAGAGAACAGTCATAGCAGCAAACTGGGGCTCCCTCTCTCACAAGCTTGGCATTACCTGGGGAGCAACTTTCTGTACATCTTGAATAAGGCACCATCTAAACATAAACAGAAAGATTAGTCAGGGTGATATATGAATTAGAAGGATTTACTGAAATCAAGTGGCTTCTAAAAGCTCATGGTCACTTTGAGCAAAATCAGTCAAGAAGTAGTGGCATGAACTTTAATTACTCTACTTGCAAGGGGCAAATGAAAGATCGTTTTCTTTCTCTATCAGTCTCCCAAAACAGACTCATTGCCTTATTATTTTTTTTCCCAAAGGAAAGTAGTTCCATTGCAAAAGGTGTTTCTACTTACGGCATGTATGAGAATGCTATAATGTACCGTATAAAACGCACCAAGATTTTGAAGAAGAAAACAAGAAAAAAAGTTTTTGCCCTCCCCAGACCCCTAGGAGCACTCTTCAGGCCTCCCAAATCCCTGCACATCCCGTTTTTGCAAAAAATGGGCCTGTTTTTTGTAAAAAAAAGGATGTGCAGAGGGTTTGGGAGGCCTGCAGATTGCTCCTAGGGGTCTGGGGAGGGCAAAAACACACTGATTAGGGGTGTGTGTCTTATACTCTGAAAAGTACAGTATATGTATATGTATTTTTCTCCATCTTTGCTTTCTCAGGAAACCTCCAACATCTAGATTTGTTTAGAGTCCCTATCTTTCTCTCCTACAACTGATCGTTGTATCATCATATGTAAATGACTTTTTTAGCTACCAACATTTCCTTCACCACATTCTTAGTGATATCTTTCTCTTATGCAATTCAGTGGGCTAAACCTTCATATTCTGGATTTTCTCCCAAAGGTGCTTTTTCAAAAGACAACTGATCTTTCTTTTCCCTTGAAGACATTCCACTTCTCATTCCAGAAGCTTCTTCAGATGTGACTGAATGGTGAAGTATGGAAGAATTTATATTCCTTGCTGTCATCTGGTCGTTAGCAGTCATTCTGAAAGTAGTTGAGGCCACTTGGAATTTATCTGTGCCCTCAGGGTCACGTCAATAGGGCAAATGGGTGTGGAATCTTCCTGCAATTGCTGAATCTATATCCAGTCTACAACACAGTCTTTTCAGCAGTTCCAAATCTTTTCATCCTCCACCATTCAATCAGAACCGAAGAAGCTTCTTGGATGAGAAGTGAGACATCTTCAAGGGAAAACAAAGTCAAGGTGCCTTTTGAAAAAGCACCTTTGGCACAATCGTGACCTGGATGACTGAGAATCTCCATAGGCCTTCTGGATTTTCTCTTTCTGAAAACAAGATAATGTGATGTACTATAAATTGTGGCAATATATTCCAGTTTAATAATGTAGATTGCAAATCCTGCAATACAATGCAGCAGGTGCTACGGTGTGATAGATTATTGTAAAATCTCTCAAGTAAAATGATATCTAATAAATTAATGAGGCTTTAAATTCTCTTATTTGGAAGTTATCTCAATTGGCCTCAATAAGAATTATTTCTGAGCAGATGGAGATAAATAGAAAAGCAAAATCCAAGCAGCCTCAACTACTTTGTTAAATAAAGTTGGCCATTGGACGGCAGTTTGATTGACAGAAATCTTGACTTCTGAGGAGGCTTGTCTTTCTACAGTCCCAATTTTCACCCCCACATCTGATTTGTTCAAAACTGATGTCCACTGCATGATATCAAAGTCACCAACAGGAACTCCATTTTCATCAAAAGAAATCCCATCTCTGGAAATATTGTGATGTTGGAAGTTTCTCAGGAACCTATGAAGCTGCAGAAATATAGAAAAAACATTACGGTTTGGGCCTTTATTCTATGTTTTTTTTTCTTGCTATTATTCTGGATTGGAGGTACTCTGAATAATTCAACTTCTTCAAATCACCGCTGCAGTCTGAAGCAGATTGGTTCAACATTTCAAGGGAAGCTTCTTTCAGTCATTCTCCAGGAATTTACAGCTCTTTTTCAAATATTTCGGACTATAAGACGCACTTTCTTGTCTCCCAAAAGGGGGTGAAAATGTATGTGCGTCTTATAGACCGAATATTGCTGAAGCCCTGCCCACCCACCAGCTGTTTTTTAGCCTCCTCAGACCCCATTTTTTGGCCTTTATTTGGCCTTTTTCAGGTCTTTTTTGGCCCATTTTTGGAGCTTTGTTCAGCCCATTTTTGAGGCTTTTTTGGCCCATTTTTGAGGATTTTGGGGCCTGTTTTTGAGGATTTTTTCGGCCCATTTTTTCCAAAAAAAAAACCATGGCCAAAGAAAGTGTTGCATATTGAATTGGAGTGAGCATAGGCTTCACTCGGGTCTGCCAATCTAGCGGGAAAATAGTCAAACCCCATTGGCCGACCTGTCTGACAGCTCCCTATAAAAGGTTAAGCAGGCTTCTGGGTTGCACTGATCTACTAACAAAGAGCTGTTGTTACTGTTAGAACTGAGTCCTGTCTCTTCCATCGCCCGATCCAACACAAAGCCTAGAAAATGGGCTGAAAAAATTCTCAAAAACAGGCAAAAAAAAGACTAGAAAACACGCTGAGAAAATGGGTTGAGAAAACAGACTGAGAAATTCCTAGAAAATGGGCCAAAAAAAGCCTCTAAAATGGGCCAAAAATGCCTCAAAAATGGACCAAAATGCCACAAAAATGGGCCAAAAAGGCCCCAAAATGGGCTGAGAAAACCCTAAAAAATGGGCTATGAAAGCCTCAAAAATTGGTGCAAAAAAGCCTCAAAAATCGGTGGAAAAAAGCCTAAAAAACAGGCCAAAATGTTCACGCATTGATATGTTTGTAAAAAATTCAAAAAAAAAAAAAACCTTGAAAAAAAGAAAAAACTTGTTTAGAAACAGTTTAATGTCAGTGTTCTGAATAATCTATCTGTGGCAAACAAGACTCCAAGGCAAGCAGCTTCCTCAAATATCAGTTTTATTGGACATATCATAGAGGCATAGGCTGGTGAAAACTGACTCTAAATGTTCCCACAGTTTTCACCTAATTAAAAGTAAAAGTTTTCCTCCTCTTTCCAAACAATCAGTCACATGGTCAATGAAGGTGTCATAGATAAAAGTAAGGTTTTACACTTAGGCAAGGAAAACCAACAGTATAGGTACAGACTATGTGAAACTTGGCTTATTGTCAGTAACTGTGAGAAGGATCTTGTACTCCTAGTAGACAATCACTTAAATATGAGCCAACAAAATGTGTGGCAGCAGTCAAAAATGCCAATGCAATCCTAGTCTGCGTTAATATAGGGATAGAATCAAGATCATATCATTTCCCAAAGCACCAATAGGCAAGACAAGAAACAATGCTTGGAAACTAACAAAGGAGACAAGCAATCTAAAACTAAAGAGAATTTTTGTTACAGTGAGAGCAATCAACCAATAGAATAGGTAGCCTTCAGAAGTTGGGTGTGCTCCATCATTGGAGGCTTTCAAAAAGAGACCTGGGCAACCATTTGTCTGAAATGGCATAGGGTCTCCTGTCCGATTAATGGGTTTTATGTTTTCCTGCTTCACCATCACAGCCCCATCTGAGGCAAGACCATTTGCAGATATGGGAAAACTTGTAATGGGAGAAGAAGTTAGCGGAGACTAGATCACTTGTAATCACAATAAAAGGTGGAGGATTGCTGGGATATTCTGATGCTTGTTTAGTTTTGAAAATTATGTTGTCACCATAGAGCAATTTCTGTCACAAAAGCATCCCAAACTAGCACAGGTTGTTTAACTTTGGATGATTTTTCTCTATTATCTCTCTCTAACTCACTGTCAGGGTTTCAAGTAATACGCCCATAGCAAACAGGAGTCTGAGGCAAGCAGGTTGCTCAAATATCAGGTTTTTTTGGACATATCATATAGGCATAGGCTGGTGAAAACTGACTCTAAATCTTCACTAAAATGTGGATAGAAAGGGAATATTTTTCAAGATAATAAGTGGCAAAATTAAAAGCTAGAAAGGGGACGGAAACTAGAGAGAGGAGGATTAACGGAATACACATCTTTATATAATAAGGTGAAGTAATAATAAGAGAGGAAATCAGAACATGAACGATGATACTATTAAGAATGTTTGAATAATATGGTGATTGGCATAAAAATAACATTGGAATATCGAATAATTAAATAATGGAAGATTATAATTTAACATAAATACGTGTATTACTCTTAGAACCATATAAACCTGTTAAATGTAACAAATATGATTATTAATATTTTATTTGTAGTAAAAGGAATGACTCTTAGAATATGGTGATTGGCATAAAAATAACATATTGAAATATGGAATAACTAATAATGTAAGATTATAATTCAACAAAATATGAGTACTTTTACAGAACTATATAAGCTTGTCAACTGTAGTAAATGATGAATATTATTTTATTTGTACCAAAATGTAAGTCACTCAGGTGCCACAATGTTCACGCATTGATATGTTTGTAAAAAATTTTTAAAAAAAACTTGAAAAAAAGAAAAAACTCGTTTAGAAACAGTTTAATGTCAGTGTTCTGAATAATCTATCTGTGGCAAACAAGACTCCGAGGCAAGCAGCTTCCTCAAATATCAGTTTTATTGGACATATCATAGAAGCATAGGCTGGTGAAAACTGACTCTAAATATTCCCACAGTTTTCACCTAATTAAAAGTAAAAGTTTTCCTCCTCTTTCCAAACAATCAGTCACATGGTCAATGAAGGTGTCATCCGGTTGCCTGGTGACTTCACTTATACTCCCTCCAGCCATCAGTGGGAACATCCTTGGTTCCCAGGAGAAAATATTTTGTTTTGGCTAAAAAACTCCAGCTATCTCTATTCCTCCCCTCCCTCTCTATCCCTCAGGTCCAGTGTGGCAACACTGAAGCATCAGAATGGCCTCGGTCAGGTCAGTTTCATGGTTGATACTCTGAAACTGACACAGAGTCTCAAATGCCACAAACTGGACAAATTGCTCTTTGAAATATCTCACCTCTTTCTACATCTAACTTAATATTGAGGAATTGGAAGGGGAGAATCAATGGAACCTCAAAGGAGAAGACTTACCTGCCATGGCTGTATAATCTGGGGTGGTTGATGGTCTCCAACTTGCATTCTCTTCTTACTCCGTTGGGAGGAAGAGGCAGCACTGAGGACCCAGGCCACAATTTGAATTATCTGGGAAATACTGGAAGAATCCTGAGACAGGATTCTTGCAATCACATCATGGGATGGGAATTCCCAATTCTCTTTTTCTCTGCATTTTTTCCAAACTTTCTTAGATAACACAGGACTTGAATAAGAACATTGGAACGCTTCCTTTCTATACAATGTGACCATAGATGCATGAGAATTAAAGTCATAATACTGAGTCCTTCTCTTTGTCTGGATGAGGAAGGAAAACAAAGCATATTTATTTTGGAGATCAAGCAAGGTATCAAAAATATCTACACCTAAAGCTGTCAAAGTTGTTGCAATCCACACCCTTCCCACAATGGATGTATCAATCCTTTGTATTATTGCTAATAACATTCCCAAGGCCTGAAAATCCAGTTGGCATACTATAATTTTTATTTGACTCTTGATAAGAGAAAAGAACATTTTCCATTTTTCTTGCATGTGAGTTTCTCCAGCACTTGTCTTCATATTTGCTTCTGGGACAGATCCTGAGAGGACAATGCAAATCCCATTTTTTAGAGCAAGAACTTCCAAGCGTCTTTTGAATTTTTCTCCTTTTTCATTGTCCTGAGAAAGGAGGCCAATCCACGTCCATTGGAACTGCAGGAGCAGCTGGACAATAGCTGAGTAAGGAGGTTCTTGGTTTGGGGTCATCCGATATGAAAAAGGAAAATGATGATTTTTCTCAGCCACCTGGTTGATGACACTATAGTTGATCTAAGATAAAAGAGAAGGTATTGGTAGTGTAGGAAGTTAGCACCCACCCCCTCCTAGGAAAATGAGATAATTTAGGTAACAATATAGTTTACCCTCACACATATGTGCTAGTCGTTCCCAACTTTAGGGGGCGGTACTCATCTCCGTTTCAAAGCCGAAGAGCCAGCACTGTCTGAAGACGTCTCCATGGTCATGTGGCCAGCATGACTAAATGCCAATGGCACACGGAACACTGTTACCTTCCCACCAAAGTTGGTCCCTATTTTTCTACTTGCATTTTTACATGGTTTTGGACTGCTAGGTTGGGAGAAGCTGGGACAAGTCACCGTATTATGCAGCACTAGGGATTTGAACTGCAGAACTGCCGACCTTTTGATCGAAAACTCAGCATCTTAGCCACTGAACCACCACATCCCATTTAGATATTTTAGGAAATATTATGAGGGCAGAATATTTCCCCTAAAAGGGAGGCAAAAACTCAGCCCCCACCCCCTTTGTCAATGGGCCATTAAGGCCTGAGCCAGTCTATTCTACATAACAAAGATCTACCTGCTTCAGGCACAGCCATAATAGAAATCCCTAAGCCCTTTCATTACATTACCATCCACCAGGGCTCAACCAAACCTGGACTCAAAACACAGCCTACAGAGTTGCCCCTGCATGGCCCCATGGGAACCTGATAACAAATCAGAATACAAGCTGAAGGCCTATGCCAGAGGTTTGATAATAGACTATACAAGGAAGAGAAATATTAAGAAAAGACAAACATATAAAGTATTGGAAGAAGATTATAAGAGATTTGAAAAAGACTTCCAGAAATGTCCACATAAAAAAGATGTCAAAATAAAAAAGGATACAATTAAACATAAAATGGAGTTACTGGAGAAAGAAAAACTAGCCCCAAAAATCAGAAGTACTAAGCAGAATTATTTTGAGAATGCAAATAAACCAGGAAGATGGTTAGCATCTAAATTGAAAAAAGAGAGAGAATCAAGAAAAATAATACAACTAATTGATGACCAAGGACAAAGTAAATTTGGAAATAAAGAGAAGAAAAAAAATATACAGGACTATTACAGACAATTATATGAGAAAGAAAAGATAGAGGAGGAATATGTGAGACAATATCTTCAAAATGCAAATTTACCTAGGATACCTGAAGATATTGAGGAGATGCTAAAGGGAAACATAATGATGATGGAACTAACTGAAGCAATTAAAAAACAAATGAATGGGAAGGCACCAGGGCCAGATGGATTGCCAGTGGAATATTATAGGACATTGCAGATTCCTTGAGTCTCCCACTTTTAGAAGTTATGAATGAAGTGATGACAAAGAAGGAAATACCCAAGTCATGGTCAGAGGCATATATTACATTGATTCCCAAGGATGACACTGGCCCACAACAAATCAAAAACTATAGACCTATATCCCTACTAAATTCAGATTATAAAAATTTTTGCTACAATACTGGCAATAAATTTTTGCTACAATACTTTAAATAAAAGATATTTAAATGATTTTATACATTCAGATCAAAATGAGTTTCTGCCAAAAAGACAAATTAGAGATAACATGAGAATAATTCTGGACACTTTGGAATACTATGAAGCCCATCCTGCAAAGCAAATGGCTCTGATATTCTTAGATGCAAATGGAGCAGATGGGCTTTGGTAAAAAATTTACCCAATCAATTGAAGTAATATATCATAAACAAACGGCAAAAGTAATGATAAATGGAGAATTGACAGACTCTATCGAGATAAAAAAAGGTACCAGACAAGGTTGTCCATTGTTCCCTCTGTTGTTTATATTAACACTAGAAGTGCTAAATAGAAGTATCAGAGAAGAACAAGACATAAAAGGAATGAAAATTTGAAAAGAAGAATACAAATTGCAAGCATTTGCAGATAACCTGGTCTTTATTCTTGAAGATCCATTAACATCAATAATTACACTGATAGACAAAATTGGAGAATTTGGGAAAGTAGCTGACTTGAAAATCAACAAAGATAAAACAAAGATTTTGACTAAAAATATGTTGATAAAGCAAAAAGAAGAATTGGCGGATATATCAAAGATGCAAGTCACAAATAAAGTCAAATATTTGGGGATATATTTGACAGCAAGATGTAGTACACTTAAAGAAAATAATTATAATAAACTTAAACAGATAGGGACAGATTTGGCAAAATGGGAAAACTTATAGCTTTCATTGATTGGAAGGATATCAACTATTAAGATGAATATTTTGCCAAGAATTTTATATTTGTTCCTGACAATTCCAATTAGATTGGGGAAAAACTTTTTTGAAGAATTGAATAAAATGGTGTTAAAATACATTTAACATTGCGAGGATAAAATTAAAGTTATTACAAGATGCTAGAATGAGAGGGGGGTTTGGTTTACCTAATTGGGAACTTTTTTTCAAGCGACAAGTTTGATGTGGATCAAAGAATGGATAACATTAAGAAATACTAGATTATTGAATTTAGAAGGTCATGATTTGTTAATGGGGTGGCATGCTTTTTTATGGTATAAAGGAACAAAAGTACAGGGGTATTTTAGAAGACATCATATACGTGAGGCTTTATTATTAAACTGGGAGAAGATTAAAAAACAACACTATTTGAAAATTCCAGTCTGGTTATCAATGATTGAAGCATTTTCATATTCAGTAATATTTAGAAGGGAACAAATTGTTAGATATAGTGAATTAATGGATGAAAAGGGTGAACTTAAATCGAAGCAAGAATTGGAAGAACAAGGTTTTAAGATGGATTGGTTTTCTTATTTGCAAATACATTCTAGATATGAAGAAGATTTTAAACAAGAAGGTTTTTATGATGTTATGACTAATTTAGATAAGATCTTAATGGGTTCTGTTGACTATGTAATTAAAAAATTATATGGTTATTTATCAGAGGTAAAACTGGAAGAAGAACAAGTCAAAGAAACAATGATAGCATGGGGGAAAAACTTTGGTCATGGGATAGATTTAGAGAAATGGCAAAAATTGTGGTTGCAAAATTGTAACATGACAATGTCTACAGCATATAAGGAGAATTTGTATAAGATGTTTTACAAGTGGCATCTACCCCCGGCGAGAATAGCCAGAATGTTCAAGAATAAATCGGAGAAATGTTGGAAATGTCATCAGACTCCAGGATCATATTACCATATGTGGTGGACATGTGCAGAAGCTAAAAGATATTGGACTAAAATCCACACATGGTTAGAAAAAATGACAAAGAAACACATTGACTTTAAACCAGAGATATTTTTATTAGGGATTTTACCAAAAATTTATAATAAAGAATTGAGATATTTAATTGTGAATGTTTTAACAGCGGCTAGAATTGTATTTGCTAAAAATTGGAAAAAAGAGAAAATACTTACTGATGATGAAGTTTTTAAGAAAATTATGGAATGTGCTGAAATGAGTAAACTGACATTTGAAATTAGAGAACAGGAAGACAAACAATACTATTTAATATGGGATTTGTTTTATCAATGGCTAGATAATAAAGCATGAAGTATGAAATATGAAATTAAGGTAATGACAAAAGGTATGAAGAAAATTGTCAAAAAAGAGAAATTAAATGATTTGTAATCTTGGATTTGGGACTAAGCACAAAAGAATCTTAACTGATCGACACACTTTCTGTGATTGTATTGAATGATGGTTGTTTTTATGTTTTGTTATGTTTAAAAAAAAATTTTTTTCAACAACAACAAAAAAAAAAGAATACAAGCTCGAATTCAAAAGCCCAGAGAGGGCATAAAACTCAGGCACTCTCAGTATCTCTTCCCTTTTTTCTTCATCCATGTGATCCTGTCCACCATTAAAACCATCTTTCCAAGCAACTTTCATGAATCCAGTGTCTTTTTCCCCACTTGGAGTTGAACCCAGAAGGATATTTCTTCCAACAGTAGTTTGTGCCAGTTTTAATGATAAAATTCAGATGGTAAATCTAAGGACCTTTCCACACTGCTGAGAGACGTTTTAAATGATAACTGCATGAATTTTGCTAGTTCCCTTGATGTTCTGTCCTGTTGTCTTGCATCCTCCCTTTGAAACCAGGGAGCTCTGAATTATCTGTGGGTGATGTTCATTGGTGGTCCTCATAGAGCAAATGCTTCTGTCCACATCAGAACCCTGTGGGTTACCCATCCGCTCAGTCAATTAGTCAATCAGAATAGAGCTGGAAACTCTTCTAGTTCAACCACATATGTGTATGTGTTTCTGTGAGCACGTGCTTTGTGCGTAGAATTCAAAATACACCAATTTCAAGCTCCATAGTTTATCTTCTAGGGCAGCCCCAGTAAGTGAAACAGGTGAAGCATGGAAATCCACCATGCCACGCAAATCAGTTGAGGTGAAAAACGCAGAAATATAGGACAGGATAGGATGGGGGTGGGTGGACAGGGAAAACTGACCGCCGGAACTACCGGTTTGCTAGAACCAGGCTGAACCAGCACTAGCCCAATACTGTATGTATATAGACACACACACACACACACACACACACACACACACACACAATGTATATACACACACACACACATACTTTGTGAATTAAAAATTCTTTCAGCTCTTCTAATATTTACTCTCTGACTTTCAATTTATTTGGAGAAATATATACAACTGCTAACTTCTAGGCAAATCTGAACATTTTACAACACAGAATTAATTTCATTTGGCTTTATACCTGTGGAAATTTATAGATGCTCAAGACATTGGAAATATGATCAAAGAGTTCAGAATCCATCTCTTCAAGAATCGCCAACAGGTTCTTTTGTCTTCCACATCTGTAGTTTGGGATGTTCTCCTGTCCTGTAGACAGTACATCCAGCATGGCCTCATATGTCATTCTTGCACTGAAAAAATTCTCATAGATGTTGTAGCCCAGTGTGATGTTGGGTAAGAGCCTTGAATTCTGGTTGACTTCATGGACAGCCAATAAGAAGGGTAGAATGTTGTAGAAGGTGTCCTCACTGCAACATAAGTCATTTCATCATCTTTTTTTTTTTGCTCTATATCAACGTTTATGTGATCAACTTAAAAGAAATTGTGTTCTTTTTGCCGATGACATAAAATTATTCAATTCTACAGATAATTCTGTTGTTTTGCAAAGTGATCTCGACTATATGTCTGAATGGTTATCTATTTGGCAACTTCAAATTTCGATTCATAAATGCTTTGTCTTACATATTGGTAAACGTAATCAGAATGTCAAGTATAAACTAGGTGGCATTGATCTAGCAGATGATCTTCAACTTATTAAGGACCTAGGTGTATTTATCTCTGATGATTTATGCTCCAAAGCTCACTGTAACAGCATTGCTAAAAAATTTCTCTAATAGACTTGTCAAAATCTGGAATGCTCTACCTGATCCAGTTGTCTCAGCTACAAATTATCACAGTTTCAGTCAGAAATTGTGGGTCTTACTTCATATTTAAATGGTCAGTAGAGGAAGCATGTGTAAGTACACTAATGTGCCTATCATCCAGGGGGAATTCAGCAGGTTTTGACAAGTTCTGGAGAACTGGTAGTGGAAATTCTGAGTAGTTTGGAAAACTGGCAATTACCACCTCTGGCTGGCCCCAAAGTTGAGTGGGAATGGGCATTTTGCAGTATCCTTCCCCTTGAGTGGGGTGGGAATGGAGATTTTGCAGCATCATTCCCCTGCCACACCCACCAGCCAATGCCCACCAAGCAACGCCCACAGACTGATAGTAAAAAAAAATTAAATTTTGCCACTGCTATCATCCCTGTCATTGTATTTTTATTCTCTTATTCTTGTTCTCATTTTTCTATAACAAATTCCAATAAAGAAATAAATAAATCTTCAGTTTGGATTTTCATGAAAGCATATCATATTTAGCTTTATATCTATATAGTGCAATGCCAAAAAGATAATCAACTTCTCATTATTCACATGTCAGGGATCTGACTGATGCCCTAATTAAATCATGAGCCTTGAGCCAAGCTTCAAAAGAAATCCAGTTATTTATTAGGAGCTTCATGTTGGCATGTTCCCAAGTGAAGCCAAATTGGAACCCACATAATTTATTCCCCAATTATGACCCTGTTTCCTCCCTCCCCACAGGGTGTGTCATCAATCACATTCGCCAACGGAGCCACATTCGCAGGTTGTAGAGATCACTCCTCTCCGGCTGCTGTGATAATCCTGGGATACAGCCAAGAGAGAGATAAGTCTGGAATGTGCATCTGTCTTTGGCTGTCATGCTGTTTTGTCAGTTTCCCATCCCCCTTGCCTTTGGCAACTCGAGAGCAGGCCAGGGATGCTTTGCGAGTTGACATTTCAGTTCAATTATTCAGTTGATTTGAATTTGTTATGTCAAGATCAAAGGAATCCTATCAAAATCACCAGAAATGATTCTGCCTATCATTTTGTCCACATTATGACTTGGGAGGAAAAAATGAGGAAAATTATAGATCTGATAGATAGAGTGCCTGATGAACTACAGACGGAGGTTCGCAACATTGCACAAGGGGTAGCAACTAAAACAGTCCCAAACCAAAAAGTAATTCAAGAAAGCAAAATGGCTGTCAGAGGAAGCTTTGCAAATAGCTGAGGAAAGAAAGGAAGCAAAAGGCAAGGGAGAAAGAGAAAGATACACCAAACTAAATGCAGAATTCCAGAGAATAGCTAGAAGAGATAAGAATACCTTCTTAAATGAACAGTGCAAAGAAATAGAAGAAAAGACCAGAGATCTCTTCAAGAATATTGGAGATATGAAGGAAACGTTTCATGCAAAGATGGGCATGATAAAGGAGCAAAATGGCAGGGAACTAACAGAGGCAGAAGAGATTAAGAAGAGGTGGTAAAATTACACAGAAGAACTATACAAGATCCGTATCTTCCCAGTCCTCAAGAATGCTAAATGCTAAAACTCAGGTTTTACAACATCATCAGGTTCCCCAGGAGCCTTTCCTCTAAAGCAATTGGGATGAACAATAATGACTTGCCTTTCTCAAGGTGAGGAATAGGGGAAAGGAAATCATTCCTAGAAAAGACATTGGAGGTATGTGGTTGGAGAAGATGACGCAGCAACATATCAATTTAAAACCTAGACTATTCCTGTTGGGGATTCTACCAGAAGCTTATAGTAAAGAAAATGGTATGAATATGGAAGAAAGGAAATTAATTTCAATAAATATAAATGGACTTAATTCAGCCAATAAAAGAAGAACAGTTTTTCACAAATTAGAAAAACTAAAATTTGATATAATTTGCTTAAAGGAAGTACATATTAAAAAACAATATGAACAATTACTGATTGCCAACCAAAACTTGGCAAAGCTTTTTTATCATTGGCGCAAAGTAAAAAAAGAGGAGTTGATCTGTATATCAGAAATACATTAATGGCTAAGCAGAAGTATGCTGACACAGAAGGCAGAATTTTGATGGTGGAATTAATTGATAACAATACAAAATTGCTCTTAGTAGCAATATACGGCCCCAACAATAATCAGAGAGATTTTTACACAAAATTACATAATAAGATAATTGAAATGGAGTATGAAAATGTTTGCATGATAGGGGATTTTAATGGAATTGTAGATGAAAAACTGGATTATAAAACAAGTAGAACAACAAGACATAGTAGAAAGATATTGCTGAGGACTTTCTTCAAAATGATAGAGGAAATAAACCTGAAAGACATTTGGAGGGAGAGAAATGGGAAAAATAGACAATATACTTTCTACTCTGATAGACATTTATCTTGGTCCAGATTGTATGTGATATAGACAACAATGGAATTGACTTTAAATATTGAACAAGTGAATATAGATACTAACACATGGGCGGATCATAACCCAGTGATTGTTATTTGGAAAGGGCGAAAAGGCAGATCTAGATGGACATTGAACAATACAATATTAAAAGAGAAAGACTTTGCACAGAAAATGTATTGAGAATTGGACTTTTTTTTCAAGGAGAATAAGAAAGAAACATCAATACCAAACCGTTGGGATACAATGAAAGCCTTTGCCAGAGGATTAATTATTGATTATACACGGAAAAGAAATGGGAAGAAAAGACAAACCCTTAAAGTATTGAGAGATGATCATAAAAGACTTGAAAAAGAACTCCAGAAAGATCCATATAAGAAAGATGTAAAAATTAAAATGGATACTATAAAGCATAAAATGGATCTACTGGAGAAGGAAGAATTAGCACAAAAAATAAGAACTGCTAAACAGAACTATTTTGAAAATGCAAATAAACCTGGCAGATGGTTAGCATATAAATTGAAAAAAGAAAGAATCAAGGAAAATAACACAATTAATTGGTCATCAAGGACAAAATAGATTTGGAAATAAAGAGATGGGGAAAATCATACAGGAATATTATACACAATTGTATAAGAAAGATGTGATAGAAGAAGATAAAGTGGCAAGGTATCTACAAAAAGCTAAACTACCACAAATCCCCAAAGAGGTTGAGGAGTTATTGGATGGAAATATAACAATGATGGAACTAACTGAGGCAATTAAGAAACAGAAGAATGGAAAGGCACCAGGTCCAGATGGACTGCCAGCCGAATATTATAGGACTTTACAAGAATCACTATCGATTCCAATGCTGGAGATTATGAATGAAGTAATGATAAAAAAATAAATACCCAAAACATGGACTGAGGCATATATTACTTTGATTCATAAAGAAGAGACAGACCCACAACAAATCAAAAACTATAGGCCTATATCCCTGCTAAACGCAGATTATAAAATCTTTGCTATGATATTGGCAGAAGGACTTAAGAGATATTTGAATAATTTTATACACTCCGACCAAAATGGATTCTTACCCAAAAGACAAATTTGAGACAATATAAGAATAATCTTGGACACTTTAGAATATTATGAAGCGCATCCTGAAAAGGAGATTGCTTTGATATTTTTAGATGCACAAAAAGCCTTTGACAATGTTAATTGGCGATTTATGATGTTACAAATGGAAGAGATGGGTTTTGGAAACAAATTTCTTCAGGAAATTGAAGCTATATACTCAAAACAAAAGGCCAAGGTAATGATAAATGGAGAATTGTCTGAATATATTGAAATAGAAAAAGGCACTAGATAAGGATGTCCATTGTCCCCATTGTTGTTTATATTGACATTGGAAGTTTTAAACAGAAATATCAGAGAAGAAAAGGAGATAAAAGGTATGAAAATTCGGAAAGAAGAATATAAGTTGCAAGTCTTTGCAGATGACCTGGTTTTTTATTATTAACATCAATAAATAAATTGTTAGAAAACATTGGAGAATTCGGAGAAGTGGTTGGTCTAAAAATCAATAAAGAAAAGACAAAGATAATGACTAAAAATATGTTGAAAAAGCAAAAAGAAAAAATGATGGAGATTTCAAATATGCAGATTACGAATAAGGTAAAATATTTGGGAATACAATTGACAGCAAGATGTAGTTCTCTCAAGGAAAATATTACAATAAAGTTAAGCGACAGATAGGACAAGATTTGGAAAAATGGGGAAATTTGCAACTATCTTTAATTGGGAGAATTGCAACTATTAAGATGAATATTTTGCCTAGAATTTTATATTTATTCCAAACGTTTCTGATAAAGTTGGATAAGGAATTTTTTATAGATTTGAATAAAATGATATTGAAATATATTTGGCAGGGGGAAAAGGCAAGAATAAAAATGAAGTTGTTACAAGATGCTAAAATGAGGGGTGGTTTTGGTTTACCTAACTTTGAACTTTATTATCAAGCAGCTAGTTTAATGTTGATTAAAGAATGGATATCATTAAGAAATACCAGATTGTTAAATTTGGAGGGACATGATTTGTTGTTGGGATGGCATGATTTTTTGTGGTATAAAGGAACTAAAATACAGGGGTATTTTAGAAGACATAAAATATGTGAAGCTTTATGGTTGAATTGGGAGAAGACAAAAAAAAAAAAAAGATCACTACTTGAAGATACCAGTCTGGGTATCCACAATTGAAGCATTTTTGTATCCAGTGACGTTTAAAGGGAAACAAATTATAAGATATAAGGAATTATTTGATGAAAAGGGTGAACTTAAATTAAAGCAAGATATAGAAGATCAGGGGTATAAGATGGATTGGTTTTCATATATGCAAATACTCTCTAGATATTGAGAAGATTTTAAACAAGAAGGTTTCTATAATGTATTGACTAATTTAGATAAGATTTTGATGGGTTCTAATGATCATGTAATTAAAAAGCTATATGGTTATTTGCTAGAGGTTAAACTGGAAGAAGAACAAGTTAAAGAATCAATGATAGCATGGGGGAAGAATTTTGGTTATGGTATTGATTTAGAGAAATGGCAAAAATTGTGGTCACATAACTATAAAATGACAATGTCTACAGCATATAAGGAGAATTTGTATAAGATGTTTTACAGGTGGCATCTATCCCCGTCGAGAATAGCCAGAATGTTCCAGAATAAATCGGAGAAATGTTGGAAATGTCATCAGACCCCAGGATGCTATTACCACATGTGGTGGACATGCGTAGAAGCAAGGAGATATTAGACTAAGATACACACGTGGTTGGAAAAAATGATAAAGAGACATATTGACTTTAAACCAGAAATATTTTTATTAGGGATTATACCGGAGACGTATAATAAAGAACTGCAATTCTTAATTGTGAATCTTTTGACAGCAGCCAGAATTGTATTTGCTAAAAATTGGAAAGGAGAAAAGTTACCTAATGATGAAGAAATTATTAAGAAAATGATGGAATGTGCTGAGATGAGTAAATTGATATTTGAAATAAGAGAGCAGGAAGATAGACAATATTATTTGATATGGGATTTATTTTACCAACGGATAGAGATTAAGAATTGGAAATAATTATGATATAAATGGATGTTGAAATCTTTGGAAATAAACTAGCATGTTTAGTGATAAATTGAAGAGAGGAGGAGCACAAAAATGCCACCAACTGAAACACTGTCTTTGATTGTATGGAATGATAATGTTTTTTTATGTTCTGTTTTGTTTTTGAAAAATATTTTTTTTTATATATATAAAAAAAGAAAATGGATACTTGATTATTCATGTAATAACTGCAGCTAGAATTGTATTTGCACAAAATTGGAAAAGTGAAGAGATCCCTACGGATGAAAGTATGATTAAGAAAATATTAGAATGAGCAGAATTGAATAGATTAAAAATTGCAATCAAAGGAAAGGAAGAATCTGATTATTATAATATATGGGAGTTATTCTATCAAAGGTTGGAGAATAAATATGAAAGCAATGTATTATAAAGGCAAATAAAGTAAGAAGAGAAATGTTATAATAGTAGTTATGTTAAATATTAGTAGTAATATAAGAATAGATCCAAATAATGAATATGGTGGTAAATTTTAATTGTCATGACACAAAAATATGTACTCAGATGACACACTGTTTACTGAAAGAGGGAATGTTTGTATTAAAAGAAAATTTAAAAAATTATATATATGAGTGTGTGTGTGTATAGAAAAACACTATATATATATATATATATATAGCATATGCATATTCTTTCTAGCCAGGTTTTACCTACGTAAACTATAATGTTATGCAGCCCTGGTTCTGTGAAATCTCATTCACAAGTTTCTGGGCTTTTTGTTTCTTGCTGACAGACAGCAAACTCTGTGCTGCTTTTTGGGATAGATCTAAGATAGATCTATTTCAGACTTATCTTAGTCTCCTTAGTCTCCCAATGGGCAGCAGGGTGCTTGCTGTCTGTCTGAAAAAAGCCTAGAAACTAGTGGATTGTGATTTCACTGAACTAGGGCTGCATAAAAATCTTGGTTTACGTAGGAAGAACCTGGCTAAAGAGAAATACACACACACACACACACACACACACACACACACACACACAAAAGGCATTGGAGCAAGTAATAAAATCAATCATCAGAATCCTTGGATGCGCTTCCAATTACCTTTTCAGTTGGTGGGTTGGAGGCTCGGAGAATGAAAGTGGGTGTAATCGAGCTAAAATTCCAGACATTATTCCCGTAATCCAGTAGTCTCCAGGCTTGTAGTAATGGAACCACTCCTTTTCTTCTATGATCACCTTAAATGGACATTTCATCAGCGTACTGGCACAGGGAATTTGAGACAGAAACTGAAGCAGAAAAAGCTGTATATGCAGCAGCAGCAACATTTGACATACAGTATACTGCAGGAGATCCTTCCTAGAGTTCTTTCTTCGGAACAGAGCTAAATCTCAGAGATCACAAAAAGACCACAACTACAGTGAAGAAGGTCCAGTTTGCCCCCAGATTTGGAAGAGTTATCTGCAATTTCAGACTGCTAGAGTATTTGCCCAGCTTTACCCGAAACTCTGATCTCATCACAGGAGGCTGTTACAAATCAGATTATCACATGCTGTCTATCTCATTTGTTGTCACATAGATTAGCAACTAATTGTGGTGGTGGAAATCCCATAAATCTTGTTCAAAGGAGATTAAATAATCATGATTTGAATAATTAGAAGGGGAATTGGGAACGAGACTTGGCCATAAAAGTGTGCCATTGGAGAAAAGAGTTTTCTTTGACTCAGGAGAATAATCCTAATTTGAGAGTTGAGAAAGGAACAATTCAGGGAAATTTGATTGTTTTTTAGTCTCCAAACTTATTCTTGAGATTGTAAAGATTAAAATGTGGAAAAACAGTTCAACACTTTTGAACTAGGCAGTGGGCCATTATAATTCCTTCTTATTTTGTCTGGTGTGGATGAGGCCATCTTCTTCAATGAAGGTTTGATACTCCAGAATGAGTTAACTCCAGATCATGACATATTGAACCACCTATTATTATTGTTGATGATGAGCCATGGTGATGCAGTGGTTAAGTGCAGGACTGCAAGCTAAAGGTTGACTCAGCCTTCCATCCCTCCGAGGTCAGTAAAATGTGGACTCAGATTGTTGCGGGCAATGTAAACTCTCAAATGAAGAGCCTTTATTTGAAGATGCTTCCATGGTCATGTGGCTGGCAAGACTATGCACTGAAGATGCATGGAACATTGTTACTTTCCCACTGAAGTGGTACCTATTTATCTACTTGCATTTATATGCTTTTGAATTGCTAGGTTGGCAGGACACACAGAGAGACAAACGGACACTGTATATACAGTATATGGAAATGGAAATGGAAATGGAAATGGATATTGATATTTATTTATTTATTTATTTATTTATTTATTTATTTATTTATTTATTTATTTATTTATTTATTTATTTATTATTCAAACTTCTATACCGCCCTTCTCCTTTTGGATTCAGGGCGGTGAACAGCCAAAATAAAAACATTTATACATAAAGTTACAGTTAAAAATAGATTTAAAATAATTAAATAAATTTGGCCCGTAATTTAAAACTTGTCAATTTAAATTCCGTATCAAATTTTAAAACCAACCATAAAATCAAGACAGACCGGCTAACTGAAAAAAATAAGTTTTTAGGGCCCGACGAAAAGTCCGGAGGTCGGAGATGACTCATATCTCTGGGGGTAGATTGTTCCAAAGGTAGGTGCCATCACAGAGAAGGCTCTCTTCCTGGGGGTCGCCAGCCGGCATTGTCTGGCCGACGGCACCCTGAGGAGGCCCTCTCTGTGGGAGCGAACTGGCTGGTGGGAGGCTATTGATGGCAGAAGGCGGTCCCGTAAGTACCCCGGCCCTAAGCCATGGAGCGCTTTAAAGGTGATCACCAACACCTTGAAGCGCACCCGGAAGTCCACCGGAAGCCAATGCAGCTCGTGCAGGAGAGGAGTCACATGGGAGCGCCCCGTCGCTCCCATAATCCCCCGCGCGGCCACATTCTGTACCAGTTGGAGCCTCTGGGTGTACCCCAAGGGGAGCCCCATGTAGAGAACGTTACAATAGTCCAGATGAGAGGTGACGAGTGCTTGAGTGACCGTGCGTAGGGAGTCCTGGTCCAGAAAGGGGCACAACTGGCATATTAGGCGAACCTGATAAAAAGCCCCCCTGGCCACTTTATGGACATGGATAAAAAACAGGAATCAATTTTAATACTCATAAGCACATCTTCCTTGTCACATCATGTCTACATGATTCCCACCCCCAAATCATTCAGAGTTGTACATATTTTTCTTTTGATTGAAGGCTGTCAAAAATAATAATTTGTCTCATTGATTTATTCAAAGGGACAGAGAAAAAAAGTAAAGTTGCTCCAACGTTCATGTTGATATTTTATCTATTCTTAATATACAGAATGTTATCTATCTCTCTGTTTTTCTCTTTCTTGATATCCCCCATCCATCTCTCTCTCTCTCTCTCTCTCTCTCTCTCTCTCTTTCTCACTCACCCCCCTCCCTATCTATCATCTATCTATCTATCTATCTATCTATCTATCTATCTATCTATCTATCTATCTATCTATCTATCTATCTATCTATCTATCTCATTTATCTAACAAGGATCTTACATTATGGAGCCAGAAGAGATCAACCAAATATATACAGGAGAGGCACCTCAGAAGACCAAGAAGAACAGGCAAGTTACTCGAAGGTCAGAGGAAACTCTCTCTGACTTGGCAGCGGGGGTGGCGGCCATTGTGGCTGCCAAGAATCTGGGGCAACCAGGCCAAGTATTGAGTAGGAGCAGTGACTGGAACAGAGTTTAGAAGCTGGGTGAGTGACAGTCAACTCATAGGCGAAATAACAAAAAAAGATTTTTAAATTTGAAAGACCCCCAGCATGATAATAGTGGCTAATGGGCATGGGGGGGCGGGGGAAATAAAAGAGGATGTTTGAAGTGGAATTTAAATGGACAAAAACCTGAAAAGAAAATTGACTTTTGAATAAAATTATTTGGAGAACTTTAAAAATTAGAAGAAATAACCCCAAAATTGGCTAAAGGATTGGAAAGAAAATAAGTAGATCCTTTTTTTTAACATTAAGAAAAACAAAAGAGAAATAGGAAAATAAGCCCTGCAATAGAAGTGCTATACTAAAAAAAAAAAAGGGGGGGGGAGAAAGTATTGTTTAATTTGGACTGGACTCTAAAACTGATTTGGCATCTTCAAAGTTAAAAAGAAGAAAGAGAAACTAGTAAAGACTTATTGAAACAAAATGGATACTTTGTCAGACTGCTGATTGGAATTGTGGATTGTAGAGAGACATCTTCAGGAGAAATAAGAACATTGCAATTTGGAACTTCTGTTTTGGAAAACTCTAAACTTTATTAGTAATAACAGCCATGAGAACTTTTGGGGAGGATTTCTTTGTCTGCAAGTGGCTTGACTTTGACTTGAACAAAAAAAAAAAAAGGAATACAACAAAACTTTTAAATTGGAACAATACCAACCTGGAAAGAATAAAATGGCACAGGAAATTAGAGAAATAATAAAAATGAAATACTCGTCATGGAAAACGGAAATAAGGGAAATAATTATAATATTACATGGAGAATCGAAACCTGAGGATCCAAAAATTGTGACAGAACAAACTCAAGCTGACAAGGAAATAACGACGGAGAAGCAAGACACAGAGACTGAAAATAAAGAAGAAGATAAAGACAAGAAGATTGACTATGGAAAATTAAATGATTACGTGGATAGTAACAATAAAAAGGAGGCTTTTAGAGATTACATTGGGATTAACAATAGAAAAAAACAGAGAGGGTAGACAGAGACAAAGAAGGAAAGAAGGGTGGAATAGAAAGAATATAAAAAATTTAAATGATTACACTGGGATTAACAGTGGAAAGACAAAAAAGAGAGAAAAAGGGTGGAAAACAGCAGGAAATACAGGGCAAAATAGAAGAGTCCAGGACTTTGAAATACAGAATAATTATACTGGGATTAACAGTGGGAAAATAAGAAAAAGAGAAAAGAGATGGGAAATAATGCGAAATATAGGGCAAAACAGAAGAGTTCAAGATTTTAAAGCACAAAAGAAAAAAAAGGGGAAAGAAAAAGGCAAAAATAAAAATAGAAAGGGAGAAAAGGAGAAAGAAATGAAAGAGGAATATATATTTAGAATTGCTATATATATTTAGAATTGAAATATGAATTGAAGTAAGAAATAATGGAAAATCATATGAATGTATAAATGAATTGAATAACAATTGGAACATTTTTATCTGCATTTCTGGAATTTAGATAATGATAGGTTTTTAGAAATATGAATAACTTTAATAAATTAGAGGATAAAAGCTAGATTATTTTCAAATCCAGTTAGGGAAATTGTAATAATTGAAGTACTTTTAATGGTATATTGTGGTGAAAGCAGAAACGATTAAGTTGTGGTTTTGAGGAATATATGGCGAAAGCTGTTTGGTTTATTATCATCATGTAAAAAGAAAAGATGGCTACATAATTAACTGACTTCTTAAGAAGCTGGATTGTATGGAAATTGTAATAATTGGAATATTCATGTCTATATTTCTGGAATTTATACAAAGAAGTATATGGGGAAAGTTATTGAGTTTATGATTACCATATAAAGAGAAAAGTTAATTAGTTATATAACTAAGTGACTTTTATTAAGATTTTGGATTGTATTATTTAAGAAAATGTATGCTACAAAACAATTGGGTTTATTATTCTTATAAGAAATGAATGATTGTAACACCACATAATTAATTAATTTGTAGTAAGGTGATGGATATTGAAATAGATGGCAATGGAAAACATCAGTAATTATAATAAAGGAATATAAGGAAATACTAGGAATCATATTAGGTGAGATCTTAAATTTGAGGAGTACAATATAGAATGGAAGGGAAAAATTGAAACTTGGTTAAGATTAGAGGTTAGGATGAAGGGTAATATTTTTTTTAAAAAAAAATAGAGAGAATAAATATTATGGCAAAAAGGAAGTATAGAAATTGTAATTTAGTTGAAACGACTAAAAACTGTTTAAATTTGTCAACTGGCCAAATACTCTGTTCAGAAAAAATACATTGTATGTTTGTATGTGTGTTTGTGTAAAAAATTAAAAAAAAACTTTTTAAAAAAATAGCTATAGTCTTTAATTTAATCTAAAACCATATCAGAACATCTCTGGTCACAGTTTAACTGGCTTGGTTTCAGAAATTTTATTAATGTCATAATATGAACTCAGATTATGACAATTGAAGGATATGATTATTTCAGATATTTTGAGTTGTTTTAGCAACTTTACTACTCAATTATTATAATTCAAAATTCACATGGAATGAAGAAAGATAAGCGACAACACAGAAAACATTACTTTGAAGTATGTGATTTTATGCTGCATGTAAACTGTAGAAAAATAAACACCAACTCAAGGAGACTTAATTATTTTTTATCATCAGATGTTCTTTGGTGTTCATGTCAGGTCTCAGGATAATAATGTAGCATTTGGGGATAAAGATGCAGCCCAGTAAACCCAGGCCAGAGGCCAGGATGGAGAAGATCTGCACGGCTACCATGTATTTCCCCTTGGTGCTCAGATAGGTGGGAACAAAGGAGATCCAAACGCTACAAAAAACCAACATGCTGAAGGTGATCAGTTTGGCTTCATTAAAAGCCCCTGGCAGATTTCGAGCCAGAAATGCCACCAAGAAACAGATGGCAGCCAAGAAACCCATGTAGCCAAGAGCAGAGTAGAACATGGTGACAGAGCCTTCATTGCACTGCAGCAGGATGTGTTCTGGTTGGGAATGAAAGTCAGAATCTGGGAATGGGGGAAAGACTCCCAGCCACATCGTACAGAGGCCTACTTGAATACCAGAGCAGAATAAAACAATAGAGTTGGCCAGACTCTTCCCCAGCCATTTCCTCATGTTGCTGCCTGGCTTTGTGGCCAGAAAGGCCACCACCACCATGACAGTCTTGGCCAGCAAGGAAGACACAGCAACTGAGAAAACAATACTGAAAATGGTTTGTCGAAGGAGACAGGTCATTTTCATGGGGCGACCGATGAATAGAAGGGAGGTCAAGAAAGAAAGCAGGAGTGAAACCAGGAGGATGTAGGTGAGTTCACAGTTGTTGGCTTTGACTATGGGAGTGTCTCGGTATTTCATGAAGATTCCCAGAATAAAGGCGGTGGTTAGGGACAAAGCAATGGCAAAGAAAGCCAGGATGAGTCCCAACAATTCTTGATAGGATAAAAAGCTTATATTTTTGGGGACACACTGATCTCGCTTCTTATTGGAATACTGGTCAACTGGACACTTTTCACAATGGGCTGCATCTGAGAAAAAAAATGGTTAGCATGAATCTGTTTCTGCAGCTGTAGGAGCAGAAAAACTCCATCAGAAATCAATTACTCCATTTTCAAGGAATAATATAATATTTCTCCCATGGATATCTATATGACACAACATTAGTTAGCACTCTTTTTAAAGGCTGAAGATGAATGTGATGATTAGTTCTCAAAACTTCTTTCCTAAAACAAAGCAAGAAAGTAACAACTCAATAGAAATTAGCAACCTTTCATTATTTATTTTAATGCTCACATCACCATCCAAATTTGGCGATAGTGCCCAATCTTTGAAGTTCGTGGATGCCTTCAAGAAATTTAATGTTTTTCTTACTTCTTGATCAAATACTCCCCCCCACAAAAAACAAGATAGAATCTTGATTGTATCTTGAATTTTTTGGGTTATTTTTGGAGCCACCTACTGTACCTTCTTGCCCAGAGAATGTTCCTTCCATACACAGAGAACAGTCATAGCAGCAAACTGGGGCTCCCTCTCTCTCAAGCTTGGCATAACCTGGGGAGCAACTTTCTGTACATCTTGAATAAGGCACCATCTAAACATAAACAGAAAGATTAATCAGTTTGATATATGAATTACAAGGATTTACTGAAATCAAGTGGCTTCCAGAAGCTCAGGAGCACATTGAGCAAAATCAGTCAAGAAATAGTGGCATGAACTTTAATTACTCTACTTGCAAGGGGCAAATGAAAGGTCATTCTCTTTCTCTATCAGTCTACATTGTATATCCCAAAACAGACTCATTGCCTCATTCTTTTTTCCAAAGGAAAGTAGTTCCATTGCAAAAGGTGTTTCTCCTTAGGGCATGTATAAGAATGCTATAACTTACCATATTTTTCAGAGTATAAGACGCACTCCCCCCCCTCACCCAAAAGAGGGTGAAAATTTGAATGTGTCTTATAATCGAATGTAGCCAGAAATGTGAGGCACAGAGCAGCAAGGAAAAAACAAGCAGAGGAGAGGAGTTTTAGTTTCAGTTTTAGTTTCAGAGATTAGCACAGCATGCAGCTTTACAACAATTGATTTAAACCACGCCCAGGCTCCTTGCTGTCTCCTTCCTTGTTGCTCACACAGCAAATACTATTTCAGTTTCCAAAAAGCCCTCAACTCTCTCACACACTGACAGGACGCTAGCCAGATGAATACTGATGGATGCTGGTAGGCAGAGGCAGATTTTTTTTTCTTATTTTCCTCCCCCAAAACTAAGGTGTGTCTTATACTCAGGAGCGTTTTATACTCTGGAAAATACGGTATATATTTTTTCTCCATCTTTACTTTCTCAGGAAACCTCCAACATCTAGATTTCTCTAGAGTCCCTATCTTTTTCTCCTACAACTGATCATTGTATTGTCATATGTAAATGACTTTTTTAGTTGCCCACATTTCCTTCACCACATTCTTAGTGATATCTTTCTCTTATGCAATTCAGTGGACTAAACCCTTCATATTCTAGATTTTCTCCCAAAGGTGCTTTTTCAAAAGACAACACCTCTTTGTTTTCCCTTGAAGATGTTTCTCTTCTCATTCTAGAAGCTTCTTCAGTTCTGACTGAATGGTGAAGTATGGAAGGATTTATATTTCTTACAGTCATCTGGTCGTTAGCAGTCTTTCTGAAAGTTGTTGAGGCCACTTGGAATTTATCTGTGCCCTCAGGGTCACCTGAATAGTGCAAATGGGTGTGGAACCTTCCTGCAATTGCTGAATCTATATCCTATTTACAACACAGTCTTTTCAGCATTTCCAAATCTTTCCATCCTCCAACATTCAGTCAGAACTGAAGAAGCTTCTTGGATGAGAAGTGAAACATCTTCAAGGGAAAACAAAGTCCAGGTGCCTTTTGAAAAAGCACCTTTGGCACAACCGTGACCTGGATGACTGAGAATCACCATAGACATTCTGGATTTTCTCTTACTGAAAACAAGATAATTTGATGTACTATAAATTATGGCAACATATCCAAATTTAATAATGTAGATTGCAAATCCCTCAATACAATGCAGCAGGTTCCATTGTGTGATAGATTATTGTAAAACCTCTAAAGTAAAATGATATCTAATGAATTAATGAGGCTTTAAGTTCTCTTATTTGGAAGTTATCTCAACTGGCCTCAATAAGAATTATTTCTGAGCAGAAAAATTTCCACATATGGTGATAAAAAGATGAACAAAATCCAAGCAGCCTCAACTACTTTGTTAAATAAAGTTGGCCATTGGACAGCACTTTGATTGACAGAAATCTTGACTTCCGAGGAGGCTTGTCTTTCTACAGTCCCAATTTTCACCCCCACATCTGATTTGTTCAAAACTGATGTCCACTGCATGATATCAAAGTCACCAACAGGAGCTCCATTTTCATCAAAAGAAATCCCATCTCTGGAAATATTGTGATGTTGGAAGTTTCTCAGGAACCTATGAAGCTGCGGAAAGATAGGAAAAAAGACATTCCAATTTGAGCCTTTATTCAATGTTTTTTTTTCTTGCTATTATTCTGGATTGGAGGTTCTCTGAATAATTCAACCTCTTCAAATCACCACTGCAGTCTGAAGCAGATTGAGTCAGCATTTCATGGGATGCTTCTTTCAGTCAGTCTCCAGGAATTTACAGCTCTTTTTCAAATATTGAATTTTTCGGATTATAAGACACACTTTTTTGTCTTCCAAAAGGGGGTGAAATGTTTCTGCGTCTTATAGACCGAATATTGTTGAAGCCTCGGCCATCCACCGGTGGTTTTTTGGTCTCTGGACACCCCATTTTCAGGGCTTTTTTGGCCCATTTTTGGAGCTTTTTTCAACCTGTTTTTGAGGCTTTTCTTGTCGTGTTTTCAAGGATATTTTTGGGCTGAAAACACCTAAGAAATGGGCCAAGAAAAGCCCCAAAACTGGGCCAAAAAGAAGCCTCAAAATGGGCCTAAAAAGGGCTAGAAAAGGGCCAAAAATGGAGTGTGCAGAGGCCAACAACTTTTTTTTATTGTTTTCCCCTTCTAAATTTAGTTGTGTCTTATAGACAGGTGTATCTTATAATCGGAAAAATATGATATTTATCTCACATTCTTGGAAACATGTTATAGATAACACCACCATCAGGTGGCTTTGTAACTGGCTGACAAATTATATTCAACGTGTAATCCTCTGGGGAACCTCATCCACATGGAGAGAAGTAAGCAATGGGGTACCCCAGGCTTCCATTTTAGGCCCAGCACTCTTCAATATCTTCAAAAAAGATCTAGGCAAGGGAATTGAAGGGGAACTCATCAAATTTGCAGATGACACTAGGCTGGCAGGAATAGCCAACACCCCAGAAGACTAGCTCAAGCTCCAAAAAGATCTTGACAAATTGAACATGGGCCCCTACCTAACAAAATGATATGAAATGTATTGAAACTTTGGAAAGACTGTAGAGATGAGCAAAAATTGTTTAGGGGTTGGAGGCTAAAACATACCAAGAACAGTTACAGGAATTTGGTATGTCTGGTCTAAGTAAAAGAAGGACTGGGGAAAAATGATATCACTTTTATAATATTTGACAGGCTCCTAAAAAGATGAGAGGGTCAAAACATTTCTCAAAGCACCAATAGGCAAGACAAGAAATAATGGTTGGGAATTAATGAAGGAGAGAAGCAACTTAAAACGAAGGAGATATTTCCTAACGGTGAAAGAAATCAACCAATGGAATAGCTTGCCTTCAAAAGTTGTGAGTGCTCCATCACTGGAGGCTTTCAAAAAGAGACCTGGGCAATCATTTGTCTGAAATGGTATACGGCCGTAATGGCAAACCTTTGGCACATGTGCCCCAGGTGGCATGCAGAGTCCTCTCTGCGGACAGGCCAGCTGTCGCCCCAGCCCAGCTCCACTGTGCATACACGTGCACCTCCCGCTTGGGTCTTTGGGTGTCTGCCGTGCATGTGCAGGGTGGGTGGGTGCATGCATGAAGGGGTGCAGGTTGGTGCAGGAGGCTTTCTATGCCCAAAATAGGATGCGGGGGTGCCTCAAACGGTGCCCCCATGCCCTGTTTTGGCTTCTAGATTGGTGCAGGAGGCTTTCCAAGCCCAAAATGGGTCGCATGTGGCACTCGCATTGCATTTTGGGGGCTCTGGCACATGCACGTGCATTCATGCATGCACATGCGCGCTTTGGGCACTCGGCACCAAAAAGGTTAACCATCTCTGGTATAGGGTCTCCTGCTCAAGTAGTGGGTTGGACTAGAAAACCTCTGAGATCCCTTCAAACTTTTATTATTCTATGTTTTATGTTTTGCTGCTTCACAGCCCCATCTGAGGCAAGACCATTTGCAGATATGGGAAAACTTGTAATGGTAGAAGATGGAGAATACAATTTTGCCATCAATCCTGATCAAGATGCATATCCATTAGTTCAGGAGATGTGTGGATGAACCTTTTGTTTCCCCTGAGAAGATGCTTTGATTAATATCTTGTTGCTATGTTAGAAACTTTTAGCCAGCAAAGTTCAATCTTAATCCAGAACAAACAATCCAGCTGAACTCCTTAGCTTGGAGATCACTCTGTGATCACAATAAAGGGTTGAGGATTGATGGAATATTCTGATGCTTGTTTAGTTTTGAAAATTACGTTGTCGCCATAGATCTATTTCTATCACAAAAGCATCCCAAACTAGCACAGATTGTTTAACTTTGGAAGATTTTTCTCTATCATCTCTCTCTAACTCACCGTCAGGGTTCCAAGTAATACACCCATAGCAAACAGGACTCTGAGGCAAGCAGGTTCCTCAAATATCAGTTTTATTGGACATATCTATTAGGCCTAGGCTGCTGAAAACTGACTCTAAATCTTCATTAAAATGTGGATAAAAGGGAATATTTTTCATTATAATAGTGGCAAAATTAGGCGAAGTAATAATAAGAGGGGAAATCAGAATGTGAACGATGGTAGTATTAAGAATGTTTGAATAATATGGTGAGTGGCATAAAAATAACATATTGAAATATTGAATAACAAATAATGTAAGATTATAATTCAACAAAATATGTGTACTATTACAAGAACTATATAAACTTGTCAACTATAGTAAATATGATGAATATTATTTTATTTCTACCAAAATGTAAGTCACTCAGGTGCCACACTGTTCACGCATTGATATATTTGTAAATAATTAAATAAAAAATAAACAACTTGAAAAAAAAAACCCAATTAGAGTCGGTTTAATGTCAGGGTTCCAATTAATACACCCATAGCAAACAAGACAAGCAGGTTCCTCAAATATCAGTTTTATTGGACCTGTCATATAGGCATAGGTTGGTGAAAACTGACTCTAAATGTTCCCGCAATTTTCACCTAATTAAAAGTAAAAGTTTTCCTCTTCTTTCCAAACAATCAGTCACATGGTCCAATCATTCGGTTGCCTGGTGACTTCACTCATCCTCCCTCCGGCCATCAGTGGGAATGTCCTTGGTTCCCAGGAGAAAATATGTTGTTTTGTCTATAAAACCCCAGCTATCTCTATTTTCCCCATCCATATCCCTCAGCTCCAGTGTGGCAACATTGAAGCATTAAAATGGCCTCGGTCAGGTCAGTTTCAGGGTTGACACTCACTCTCAAATACTACAGACTGGGCAACTGCTCTTTGGAATATCTCACCCCTTTCTACGTTTAATTTAATATTGAGGAATTGGAAGGGGAGAATCAGTGGTGGGATCCTGCCAGTTTAACGAGCAATTCTGTGATTGCGTGCTTCGTGTACGCACATGTTCATCCTGCGCGGGTGGAGGTTTAGAAATACTAACCTTTTGTGTTACCACTAGGGAGTAATGCAGCTGAGGTGTGGCAATCCACTCTTCTGCACCAATCAGCTGAGAAGATAAAGGTAAGTAAAGCACATGGATGGGTGGAAGGGGCTGACCTGCTCATTGGAGCGAACCGGTTTGCTCCCAGCTGATTGTCGGAGAAGTAGAAGCTCATCTCTTGGGAGAATCAATGGAACCTCAAAGGAGAAGACTTACCTGCCATGGCTGTACAATCTGGGGTGGTTGATGGTCTCCAACTTGCATTCTCCTCTTACTCCGTTGCGAGGAGGAGGCAGCACTGAGGACCCAGGCCACAATTTGAATTATTTGGGAAATACTGGAGGAATCCTGAGACAGGATTCTTGCAATCACATCATGGGGTGGGAATTCCCAATTCTCTTTTTCTCTGCATTTTTTCCAAACTTTCTTAGATAACACAGGACTTGAATAAGAACATTGGAATGCTTCCTTTCCATACAATATGACCATGGATGCATAAGAATTAAAGTCATAATACTGAGTCCTTCTCTTTGTTTGGATGAGGAAGGAAAACAAAGCATATTTATTTTGGAGATCAACCCAGAGGTCAAAAATACCTACACTTAAAGCTGTCAAAGTTGTTGCAATCCACACTCTTCCCACAATGGATGTATCCATTGTTTGTATTATTGCTGCTAATGTTACTGAGGCCTGAAAATCCAGTTGGCATACTATAATTTTTATTTGACTCTTAATAAGAGAAAGGAACATTTTCCTTTTTTCTTGCATGAGAGTTGCTCCAGCACTTATCTGCATATTTGCTTCTGGGACGGTTCCTGACTGGACAATGCAAATCCCATTTTTTAGAGCAAGAACTTCAAAGCGTCTTTTGAATTTTTCTCCTTTTTCATTGTCCTGAGAAAGGAGGCTGATCCACGTCCATTGGAACTGCAGGAGCAGCTGGACAATTGCTGAGTAAGGAGGTTCTTTATTTGGGGTCATCCGATATGAAGAAGGAAAATGATGATTTTGCTCAGCCGTCTGGTTGATGACATTATAGTTGATCTAAGATAAAAGAGAAGGTATTGGTAGTGTAGGAAGTTAGCATCTACCCCTCCCCTAGGAACATGAGGTATTTTAGGATATATTAAAAGGGAAGAATATTTCCCATAAAAGGGAGGCAGAAACTCAACCCCCCCCTCCCACCTTTGTCAATGGGCCATTAAGGCCTGAGCCAGTCTATTCTACATAACAAAGCTCTACCTGCTTCAGGCAGAACCATAATAGCAATCCCTAAGCCCTTTCATTACATCACCATCCAGCAGGGCTCAACCAAACTTGGACTCAAAACACAACCTACAGAGTTACCCTTTTTAAACTGACAATGATATTAATTTCTCATAGATTATTACTGCTTATTTGATTGTTTTATATGTTGGGCTTGAAATATTGTTTGTTATATTCCCCCCCCCAGCAATTATTTAACATTGGTATATTATTTCATTGTCTTCATTCATATAATTGATTTCAAATATTTCTATATAAACTCTTTAATTGGCTGAATTTCTTTCATACATTTGAAATGCAGAAGTCAGTTTAATAACCTCCCTTTAAAAAAAAAACAAAAACCCAAGACAATTTGCCAGTTGCAAGCTCTAGTTCAAAATAGGAAAGAATATTATAACATTCTTTCTTCTGTCTTGTACACTAGAGAAAGCATGTAAAAGCTGCTTTCTGAGGTGACCTCAGAATCTTGACCTATTCATTGTTTTCTTCATATCTTTCTTTTGAATTTTTTTACTTCAATCTCAAGATTATAAAAAAACGAGGAATTCCTCACTGTGAGAGTTATTAAGAGTTGGAACAGCCTGCCTCCTGGAGCTCCACTGCTGGATATTTTCAAGGAAAACTTGGACAGCAATTTGTCTGTAGTGGTCTGACCATTCCTCCTCTGTGTAAGGAGATGTACTTTTTTTTCTGTGATTCTATGGAAAAAAATCTCTTTTGCATTGGTCACTAAATTTTCAAAATGTTTAAAAGTCACTGATTCAACCCTCACACATTCTATGACAAAGTCTTACTTTTCAAAAGTCATAATTTTCAAAATTCCCAATGGTCATGCCCAGGCCTTTTCTACTACCAGAGGCCTGTTGGCTACATGCCCCGAAGCCAAAGTCTTTTACCCAGAAGCTGGTGAAAATGTTTTCCTTAGATTTCACATTCTTACAGCTTTGCCATCATTTGAATAAAACACTTTAGCCTCTCTGCCAGCGGACCAGCCTCTTCTGTAGCTCTGGAGATCTTCAAAAAATAAGCAATCCTTGGGAAATGGGATGTAGGAAGGAAGTGGATCTAGGAGGCTAGCAAAGACGACCCAGTGCCTGTGGAGACCCAGGGCAGGATGTGTGGGGAAAGGAACTATGGGGACCCCAAGGGATTGAGCATGAGGTATCGGGTGGCCTCTTCCAACACTAGGCTCTGCATGGTCTTCCCCACCCTGAGATACCTCATGTGCATTTAACGACCTGTGTATTTGATTAGCAAATGCATTGGGCAAATCAGGGAGGGATCATGTTTATTTAATGTGATTCAATCAAACGGATCCTCGAGTTACGAATATAATTGGCAGGCTCTATTGTTATTATTTTTTTTTAATTTGATTTATATATATATAAATATGTATATATTTATACAAAGTCAGCTTATTGCCCCCACAAACTGGGTCCTCAATCTACCTTAGAAAGGATGGAAGGGTGAGTCAACCTTGAGCCTGGTAAGATTCGAACCTGCAGTAATTGCAGGCAGCTGTGTTAATAACGGGGTCTTTTAAACCACTGTACTACCAAGGCTCTTATTATATTGGTAACTTGAGGGTGAGTTGTACAGTATGTGCATTATGTGTGTGTATGTGTATATGTATATGTATACACACATATATACAATGCATATGCTTATGTGTGTGTGTGTGTACACACACATATATACACATATACATATACATGCATATACATACATATGTGTGTGTATGTGTGTGTATATATATATATATATATTTATTAGCTGGATACCTGTGCTTCACTACTTATGACCATTTTTCACACTGATGACCATTGTAGCATCCCCATGGTCTTGACAGACTCTCATTGTCATCATCCCCAACTAAGTATATCTGGAGAAATGAAGGCTGCTGCTGAAGCCCTGCCATGATACTCCCTGTCCTGTGGTAGACCTGCCCCTGAACTTTGAATGTTGGCATAAAATTTCCCTCCTTCACCTCTCTGGCTCCAAAAGACGTCATTTTGAAGCATCCATTGTACTTCCAGGCAGCAAAAAGACAGCCTTTTCCTTTTAACTGGTATTACAGTAGAAGGAACAGATTCGTCTGAACAGAGGAGGTCAGTTTAAGAAGTGATTTGGGACTCTATGGGACACTATGTAGGAGAAATTTGGTTCACAATCCATTGGCTCAGTGGTGGTCGGTGACTGAAACTCATCAGGGAATATTGCTCCTGCCACCTTGAGTTCGGAAGCAATTCCATAGGTGGAAGGCGTAGACATTTTGGTGAGGTAGCGACATTTAGTATTGTAAATCATGCATGCACATGCCCCAATATGGCACCTCTCACCTAAGCTCCGTCTGATGATGGGGCAGCTTTGGGTCGTTTGGAGGTCCACCAGGGCTGATTTAACTCCCTTCAGCCCCAGCACCAACTAGGGGAGCCTTTTCCCAGCTCAGCGAGGTTTCTCTCACCGTCTGGATCATCGGAGCTGGGCAGATATTGGCATGTGAAGGCACCATGGGAGGCTAACTCTAGCAGTTCCATTAATGGCAGTTACATCAGTTCCTACATTCTTAAAGCAATGGCAGTTGAAACGACAATGGCGGTGGGCGGCGGCGACAAATGGCACCATGGCAGTCCCTGTCGAGCCCTCGACACCCTGGGGGCTCTGAATTGGTTTGGGGACTTGCCGGGAAACCTGAAGCTGCCCTCACCGACGATAGCTGTTGGGGCGGTAATGACTACCTCTTCAAGAGGCCTTACCTAAGGCCAGTGACAGCTTGCAATGTCATCAGAGGGAATCTAAAAACTATTAACCCTGGAGTGCCTTGAGTGCCCTGAACCCCGCAAGGTGTTTAGACCCTTGCTGGAATTGGGAGACATCATTATAATCTAAAGTCTGGAGCCTGGCAATATATGCAGAGGATTATTCAATATGCCGAGAGTAGGAGAGGCCAGAGGTTGACAAAAGACTATCTACCTGGTCACTTTGGAGGCCTCCCCAACCTTTCTCAATTTTCTGCCTCGGCCAGTCCCTAACCCAGCCGCCTCCAGCTTATACATTACCACCTTGATTTGACACTGACTTAGCTGCCTCTAGACTATACTTTCACCACCTAGACTACCTTCCCTCTTTATATACATCTACCCCCCCCATGGAGCTATTATCATTCTACCTTCACTGTTTGGCTTTATTTCCAACTGATCCACCCTCTTGTCATACGTTGTCTGGGCATCTACTAATGTGGATGCTGAGGGAGTTTCGAATTACTGACATCATTTGAGCAGACAGAACAACAAATTTATTATGACCATCTCATTCAGAACGAGCCGCTGTGAGAGGATGACTAGATTTTTATCCTCTGTCCATCCTGAGATAGCACTAAACTCCTTCCCCCTGCCATGAGAGGGCAAGGGAGACCAGTTTCTTACCCACACTGAATTTATTACTTGTCTGCCTCAAGACTCTTACATCAGACTGTTGGACCAGACCCAACTGCTATACCCATCTGACTTACTAGATGTATTTGGCAACCGAACTCTTGGCATTGCGAGATTCCCCCCTCTCACAAATTTGGCCCTCCACATTATCGAGGGCCTACCTTGATGACGGATTTTGGAATCCTGAGAGGTGGCACGGTGCTAAGAGGGGATTAAGGGCTTTCTTATCTAATTTTCTAACCAAAATTTTAATGGCTTCTGAAAGGGGGGTGGGTATAAAAAGGGTGGATCATGTGGATTTGGGGGGCAATCCACAGAGGGAGGGATTAGCAAATAATTTTCCAAAAGTGAAGCCAAAGTCAACACAAAACTACATCATAGGAAACTCAGAACTGGGAATAGGCAGACTTAATACTGGCATGGAAATGGGCTGTTCCATCAAGGTTATGGTTGGGAGGGGCAGAGATGGTGGGAGCAGGAAACCACATCATGTCAGGGAGCTACGCACCCACTATCTTCAAGCGATGGTGTGCTCCGACCTCCAAAGCTCTTCTCGTTCCTTGGGTTGCTCAAGATCTCAGAGCCCGAGTCTTAGGCTGATGTTATGCAATGCCAGGTCCGCGGCTAACAAAGCCCCCCTCATTTGTGACCTAATTCAGGAGGGGAAAGCGGACCTGGCAGGTATTACAGAGACCTGGTTGGACAATGAAGGGGGGGTCCCCCTTGTAGAAATGTGCCCACCAGGTTTCCGTGCATTCCATCAGCCAAGGACTCGGGGCAGGGGTGGAGGTGTGGCGGTCATTATAAAGGAAGGTCTTTACCCTAGGGAAGTCACTGTCCCACAGACAACTGGATGTGAGTCCCTCCTTGTGAAGTGGGGTTATGGGTTACAGATGGGCCTGTTTATTGCATACCTGGCTCCCTGCCACGTGTCAGCAGCCCTGCCTGAGCTCCTCAGCGTAATAGCCGAGGTGGCAGTTGAGACTCCTAAACTACTGGTTATGGGAGATTTCAACCTGCCATCCATTGGTGAAACATCTGAAGGGGCTCAGGAGTTTATGGCTTCCATGATGGCCATGGACCTGACCCAATTAGTTCATGGTCCTACTCACACAGGGGGACACACTCTGGATTTATCTCTGACCAGTGACACTCTGATCTTTATCTCTGACCAGTGGCTGAATGATCTAGATATAGGGGATATAGTCATCGAACGCTTGTCATGGTCAGACCATTCTCTCCTTAAGCTTGACCTTCTGACCACTACAACCCACTGCAGGGAGGCAGAATCAATTAAATGGTTCCACCCCAGGCGCCTGATGGATCCTGATAGGTTCCGGATGGAGCTTGGGCCATTTCCTGAGACTCTGGCTCATGACTCGGCTGAAGACCTAGTGGTGTCCTGGGATAGGATGGCCGCTGGTGCTTTAGACCAGGTCGTGCCTTTGCAGCCTCTGACCCAGTCTCGAATCTACCCAGCTCCTTGGTTCTCTGATGAGCTGAGGGGGATGAAACGTCAGAAAAGATGCCTAGAGAGCAGTTGGAGGACCAGCCGTTCCGAATCCGACCGAACACTAGTGAGATCTTATATTAAGACCTACTTAGTGGCGATAAAAGCGGCAAAATGTAACTATTTTTCCACTCTTATTGCATCGGCAGATAATCGCCCAGCCGCCTTGTTTAGGATTACCCGCTCTCTACTCCAGCTGAGAGCCCGGGAAGACTCTCTGCAAGGATGATCTGAGGATTATGCACAATATCTGCACGATAAAATTGCTCAGATTCGGGAAGGCTTGGACTCTAACTGGGTTAATTCGGATGAAATGACGAGGGCAGATATTGAGGACATTATCTGGGATGAGTTTGATACTGTGACTCCTGAGGATGTGGACAGGTTACTGGGGAAGCTGAATGTGACCACATGTTTATTGGACCCATGCCCTTCCTGGCTAGTGCTTGTTGTGGCCCCGCCCTCTGAGCCTATCTCATCGGAGGAAGAAAGCTCCGAACATGAGGAAGAGGAGTCAGCCAGGCCTGCCTCTCCAGGCCCCTCCCCTCTGGCACTGTCTCAGGTGCCGGCCGAGGGAGAGGAGATTAGCCAGGAGCCAGGTGTCTCAGATGAGAGTGAAGGAGAGCCGTCATTCCTGGATGCACGCCAACGAAGGCAAGATAAACGGTTGCAGCAGTTAAGGAGGCGTGCTAGGGATTAGAACTGAGTCACTGAACCACACCCCAGAGACTATATAAGAGAGGGTGGTGGCTGGTAAAACAAAAACGAACTTTGGCTAGTCACTTGAACAACTTCTGAAGCTGTCGAAAGAAATATTGTTTTGCTGGACTATTTGCGTATGCAATTTTATGTTATCTGTTGCAGTAAAAGCTCTTGGCAGACGGTGATTATATTGCTGCCAAGTTTGAGATAACGACCTGTGTGCGTGCCAAGTACTTTCTTAACCCTCGACTGGCTGTGTTTGTGTGTGTGTGTGGACGGGGACAGATCAGTGCTGGCTACTCGGGAGGTTACACGTAGCTGGCTCCAGAGAATTATTAACGTGTCTCTGAGTGAGGGATTCTTACCTCCCACCTTGAAAGAGGCGGTGGTGAAACCCCTCCTTAAGAAGCCCTTTCTGGATCTGGCTATTTTAACAAAATACCGTCCAGTCTCCAACCTTCGCTTTTTAGCAAAGGTTGTCGAAAGTGTGGTGGCACGACAGCTCCCACAGTACCTGGATGAAGCTGTCTATCTAGACTCGTTCCAGTCTGGCTTCAGGCCTGGATACAGCACAGAAACAGCATTGGTCGCGTTGGTTGATGATCTCTGGAGGGCTCGGGATAAGGGATGTTCCTTTATCCTGGTCCTATTAGATCTCTCAGCGGCTTTTTTTTTTTTAATTTGATTTATATGCCGCCCTTCTCCGGAGACTCAGGGTGGCTTACAATGCGTTAAGCAATAGCCTTCATTCTTTTGTATATTTTATACAAAGTCAGCTTATTGCCCCCACAAACTGGGTCCTCATTTCACCTACCTTAGAAAGGATGGAAGGCTGAGTCAACCTTGAGCCTTGGAGAGATTCGATCATGGTATCATGCTGCACCAGTTGGAGGGGCTGGGAGTGGGAGGCACCGTATTACGGTGGTTCTTGTCCTACCTCTCTGACAGGTCGCAGTCAGTGTTGACAGGTGGACAGAGATTGACCTCGAGGCCCCTTACCTGCGGGGTGCCACAGGGGTTGGTCCTCTCACCTCTCCTGTTCAACATTTATGTGAAGCCGTTGGGGGAGATCATCCGTGGTTTTGGGGTGCAATGTCATCTGTACGCTGATGACACTCAGCTGTACATCTCCACCACAAACCACTCCAATGATGCCCTTGAAGTGATGTCCTGGTGCCTTGAGGCCGTGCGGGTCTGGATGGGGAGAAACAGGCTTCGACTCAACCCTTCTAAGACTGAGTGGCTGTGGCTGCCGGCATCCTGGTACAGTCAGTTAGTCCCATCACTAACTATTGGAGATGAGTCATTGATCCCCGCAGAGAAAGCTCGAAATTTAGGCATCCTCCTGGATGCACAATTGTCTTTAGAAGATCATATAAGAGCCATGGCCAGAGGAGCTTTCTATCAGGTTCACCTGACTCGCCAATTGCGTCCCTTTCTAGACCTGGACTCATTACGCACAGTCACTCAAGCCCTCATCATTTCCTGACTTGACTACTGCAATGCTCTCTACATGGGGCTCCCCTTGAAGTACACCCAGAAGCTCCAACTGGTCCAGAATGCAGCCGCGCAAGTAATTATGGGAGCAACATGGCGCTCACATGTAACACCTCTTCTACGCGAGCTGCACTGGCTTCCGGTGGCCTTCCGAGTGCGCTTCAAGGTGTTGGTTCTTACCTTTAAAGTGCTCCATGGCTTAGGACCTGAGTACTTACGAGACCACCTGCTGCAACCAATAACCTCCCACCAACCAATACGCTCTCACAGAGTAGGCCTACTCATAGTACCATCATTAAAACAATGTCATCTAGTAGTTCCAAGGGAGTACCACAGCCTTCTCTGTGGGGGCACCTACTCCTTGGAACAAAATACCCTCTGGAATACGAATAATCCCAGATCTTCGCACTTTCCGATGTGCCCTGAAGACCTTTCTGTTTCAACAAGCAGGGCTAGTATAAACATCTAAATTCTATGCCAAGGTCTTAGCAGATACACTAAATTGACTCAATTTATTATTTACTGTTTATAAAATATATATACATAGAAGAAAAACACACATAAACCCTACGAAGAAGTAAGAAAATTGATACTGTGCCTTTACAGGGAGGATATGGGTGTGGCCTACTGATGACAGCTAACGAGCTAGAAATGGATCTATTTAAGTCTCCCACCTAGCAGTGAGAGCTTGCTAGGTGTTAGAAAAGAAAAAAGCCCAGAACCGAGTAGATGTGATTCTACTGAGCTGGAGCTACAAAAAAACCTTGGCTATGTAGGGAAAACCTGGCTAGAAGAAAAACACACATAAACCCTACGAAGAAGTAAGAAAATTGATACTGTGCCTTTACAGGGAGGATATGGGTGTGGCCTACTGATGACAGCTAACGAGCTAGAAATGGATCTATTTAGGTCTCCCACCTAGCAGTGAGAGCTTGCTAGGTGTTAGAAAAGAAAAAAGCCCAGAACCAAGTAGATGTGATTCTACTGAGCTGGAGCTACAAAAAAACCTTGGCTACGTAGGGAAAACCTGGCTAGAAGAAAAACATATATATATATATATATATATATATATATATATATATATATATATATATATATATATATATATATATATATATATATATATATATATATATATATATATATATATATATATATATATATATATATATATATGTTTTCTCAGGTTTTCGCGGGTGTTTGTATGTAGGTCTTTGGTTATTCGGGTCTTCTCCCACGTAAAATTGGAAGTGTCTTGGCGACGTTTCGATGAAGTCTCATTCGTCATCTTCAGGCTGGTGTTCTCGCTTTGCTCCTGGAAGCACGAAGCCGAGAACACCAGCCTGAAGATGACGAATGAGACTTATATATATATATATGTAGGTCTTTGGTTATTCGGGTCTTCTCCCACGTAAAATTGGAAGTGTCTTGGCGACGTTTCGACGAAGTCTCATTCGTCATCTTCAGGGTGGTGTTCTCGGCTTCGTGCTTCCAGGAGCAAAGCCGAGAACACCAGCCTGAAGATGACGAATGAGACTTCGTCGAAACGTCGCCAAGACACTTCCAATTTTACGTGGGAGAAGACCCGAATAACCAAAGACCTACATACAAACACCCGCGAAAACCTGAGAAAACATATATATATATTATATGTATATGAAATTTTATTCTGTTCACCGCCCTGAGTCCTTCGGGAGGAGGGCGGTATAGAAATTCAAATAATAATAATAATAATAATAATAATAATAATAATAATAATAATAATAATAATAATAATAATAATGACAACTAAAACAAAAGCAGAATATAAGAAAGAAGTAATTGAGCAGCAAGCTGAAAATTGGAAACACAAAGCTCTGCATGGCCAATACTTGAAAAGTATTGAAGGCAAAGCTGACCAGAAACTAATTTGGAACTGGTTAAGATCAGGAGTACTGAAAAAAGAAACAGAAAGCTTTATTTTGGCAGCTCAAGAACAAGCCCTAGCCACAAACTGCATGAAGGCAAAAATTCAACATGTTACCACCAACGGCAAATGCCGCCTCTGCAATGAGAAAGATGAGACAGTCAACCACCTGATCAGTGGGTGCAGCAAAATTTCACAAACTGACTACCTACAACGCCATGACCGTGTTGCTAAGATCATTCATTGGAAATTGTGCCAGAAGTTTGGATTTGAGTACAGCAAAAACCACTGGGAACATCAGGTTGAGAAAGTTTTAGAGAATGAGAAACTCAAGATCTTGTGGGACTTTAGGATTCAGACTGACAGGCACTTGGTCCACAACACACCTGACATAACAATAGTTGAAAAGAAAAAAGTATGGTTCATTGACATTGCAATACCTGGTGATGCACGGATTGAAGATAAGCAGCAAGAAAAAATCACAAAGTACCGGGATTTGCAAATTGAAGTTGAGCGACTGTGGAAAAAGAAAACGTGTGTTGTCCCAATTGTAATTGGAGCCCTTGGAGCAATACCCAAAGGGCTACCCCGCTATTTAGAAATTCTAAATTTGCCGGACCTGAACATTTTGACTCTACAAAAAACCACCTTACTCGGAACAGCTTACATCCTCCGATGATACCTTAACAGTTCCTAGGTCCTTAGTTAGGACTCGTGCTGCTGAGCTATTAACCAGCCTCAAAGGCTGTGAATCTCACTAAAGATTAACTAATAATAATAATAATAAACCCCAGACCGCTCCTGAGTGAAGGATTGGAACGTCTGCCAGTTTGAACTGAGGTAACGGAATGTGAGGCAAGTGGCAGTTGAAGCTTTTCAGGTGGGGAGGGGGAGTAGAACATCTAACTCCTTAGCATCAGAGAGTGTTAATATACTATATATGAATATACTGTATATAAAATACTAATGATCTGATGGTCATTTTGAAAAATCCTTTCTTAGTGAGCACTTAGAAGCCAAGAGGAACATATGTGCCAAATTTCAAGTTTGTAGGCTTTACGGCGTGATCGCGGTGTGAGTGGTTTTCAATTATATATGTGTGTGTGTGTGTGTGTATAGCATATACATACATGTGTATGTGTATATATATATATGTATGTATATATATGTGTGTATGTATATGTGTATATCTATATTTATATCTATCTATCTATCTACACATATGTATGTATACACACACACACACATACTTTGTGAATTAAAAATTCTTTCAGCTCTTCTAATATTTACTCTCTGACGTTGAATTTGTTTGGAGAAATATATACAAGTGCTGCCTTCTAGGCAAATTTGAACAATTTACAACACGGAATAAATTTCATTTGGCTTTATACCTGTGGAAATTTATAGATGCTCAGGACATTGGAAATATGATCAAAGAGTTCAGAATCCATCTCTTCAAGAATCGCCAGCAGGTTCTTTTCTTTTCCACATCTGTAGTTTGGGATGTTCTCCTGTCCTGTAGACAGCACATCCAGCACGGCCTCATATGTCATTCTTGCACTGAAAAAGTTCTGATAGATGTTGTAGCCCAGGGTGATGTTGGGTAACAGCCTTGAATTCTGGTTGACTTCATGAACAGCCAACAAGTAGGGCAGAAGGTGAGAGGTGGTGTTCTCACTGCAACATAAGAAATTTCATTATCTTCAGTTTGGATTTTCATGAAAGCATATCATATTTACTATAGCTTTATATCTATATAGTGCAATGCCAAAAAGATAATGAGCTACTATACTTTGAACTATGGTGCTGGAGAAGATTCCTGCAAGTCCCTTGGACTGCAAGGTGATCAAACCGTTCAGTCCTAGAGGAGATCAACCCTGACTGCTCTTTAAAAGACCTGATCCTGAAGATGAAACTCAAATACTTTGGCCACCTAATGAGAAGGAAGAACTCACTGGAGAAGAGCCTAATGCTGGGAACGATTGAGAGCAAAAGAAGAAGGGGACGACAGAGAACGAGGTGGCTGGATGGAATCACTGAAGCAGTAGGCGTAAGCTTAAATGGACTCTGGGGGATGGTAGAGGACAGGAAGGTCTGGAGGAACCTTGTCCATGGGGTTGCAATAGGTTGGACATGATTTCATAACTAACAACAACAACATTCACGGCTTTAGAGTTATTGTCCTATATTCTACAGTTAACTACAGTTAATGTGATTCCTCTGCAACTAAAGATTAACTTATCATATAAAGTCTCTCCCCTCCTTGAATTTGGTTTTTAAAAAGTATCCCTTTTATTTAAACCAAAAGGAACAGGGAAGCCACTAAAGTGGCAAAAGTGTTAAAGGGTGGAAAGAAAGAATGGAGAGGGTGGTAGGAATTATAGAGTAAATGTAAGGAAGGGGAAGAAACATTGGGGAGAAAATTCAAGAGATCTCACTCTGTTCTAAGGTATCATTCAATCACTTTATTGGGAGTTTCTGTTTAACTATTCTTAATAAATAAGTGAAATAGATATGAATAAATAAGTTGCTGACTCTCCACAGTTCCAAGGTAGTCATTTTGAAAGGAGGCAGAACCCCATCCAGGCAAGATTCATTCAACTTAAAAAGAAACTTTGCAAACTCAGGTTTTACAAAATCATCAGGTTCCCTAGGAGCCTTTCCTTTAAAGCAAATTAGGATGAGCAATAGTGACTTGCCTTTCTCAAGGTGAGGAATAGGGGAAAGGAAATCATTCCTAAAAAGACATTGGAGGTATGTGGTTGGAGAAGATGACACAGCAACATATCAGTTTAAAACCTGAACTATTCCTGTTGGGGATTCTACCAGAAGCTTATAGTAAAGAAAATGTATACTTGATCATTCATTTAATAACTGCAGCTAGATTTGTACCATGTTTCCCCCAAAATAAGACCCTGTCTTATATTTTTTTAATCCTGAAATAAGTGCTTGGCCTTATTGCCATGAGCTCAAAAGCCCGACTGGGCTTATTATCAGGGAATGTCTTATTTTGTGGGAAACAGGGTATTTGCACAAAATTAGAAAAGTGAAAAGATCCTCACAGATGAAAATATGATTAAGAAAATATTAGAATGTACAGAAATGAATAGATTAACACTTGCAATCAAAGGAAAGGAAGAATCTCATTATTACAATATATGGGAGTTATTCTATCAATGGTTAGAGAATAAATATGAAATTAAGAAGAGAAATGTTATAATAATAGGTATGTTAAATATTAGTAGTAATATAAGAATAGATACAAATAATGAATATGGTGGTAAATATTAATTGTCATGACAAAAAAATACGTACTCTGATGACACACTGTTTACTGAAAGAGGGAATTTTTGTATTAAAAGAAAAATTTAAAAATTATGTGTGTGTGTGTGTGTGTGTGTGTATAGAAAAGACATTGGAGCAGGTAAAATCAATCACCAGAATCCTTGGACAAGCTAATTACCTTTTCAGTTGGTGGGTTGGAGGCTTGGAAAACGAAAATTGATATAATCGAGCAAAGACTCCAGACATTATTCCAGTAATCCAGTAGTCTCCTGGCTTGTAGTAATGGAACCACTCCTTTTCTTCTATTATCACCTTAAATGGACATTTCATCAACGTACTGGCACAGGGAATTTGAGACAGAAACTGAAGCAGAAAAAGCTGTATATGCAGCAGCAGCAACATTTGACATACAGTATACTGCAGGAGATCCTTCCTAGAGTTCTTTCTTCAGCACAGAGCTAAATTTCAGAGATCACAAAAAGACCACAACTACAGTGAAGAAGGTCCAGTTTGCCCCCAGATTTGGAAGAGTTATCTGCAATTTCAGACTGCTAGAGTATTTGCCCAGCTTTACCCAAAACTCTGATCTCATCACAGGAGGCTGTTACAAATCAGATTATCACATGCTGTCTATCCCATTTGTTGTCACATAGATTGGTCACTAATTGTGGTGGTGGAAATCCCATAAACCTTGTTCAAAGGAGATTAAATAATCATGATTTGAATAATTAGAAGGGGAATTGGGAATGAGCCTTGGCCATAAAAGTTCCGTTGGAGAAAAGAGTTTTGTTTGACTCAGGAGAATAATCCTAATTTGAGAGTTGAGAAAGGAACAATCCAGAGAAGTTTGATTGTTTTTTAGTTTCCAAACTTATTCTTGAGATTGTAAAGATTAAAATATGGAAAAACAGTTCAACACTCTTGAAGTAGGCAGTGGGCCATTATAATTCCTTCTTAATTTGTCTGGTGTGGATGAGGCCATCTTCTTCAGTGAAGGTTTGATACTCCAGAATGAGTTAACTCCAGATCATGACATATTGAACCACCTATTATTATTGTTGATGATGAGCCATGGTGATGCAGTGGTTAAGTGCAGTACTGCAGGCTACTTCTGCTGATCACTGGCTGCCAGCAATTTGGCAGATCGAATCTCACCAGTCTAAAGGTTGACTCAGCCTTCCATCCCTCCGAGGTCAGTAAAATGTGGACCCAGATTGTTGGGGGCAATGTAAACTCTCAAATGAAGAGCCTTTATTTGAAGATGCTTCCATGGTCATGTGGCTGGCAAGACTATGCACTGAAGATGCATGGAACCTTGTTACTTTCCCACTGAAGTGGTACCTATTTATCTACTTGCATTTATATGCTTTTGAATTGCTAGGTTGGCAGGACAAAAAAGAGAGACAAACGGACACTGTATATACAGTATATGGAAATGGAAATGGATATTGATATGGATATGGACATGGATAAAAAACAGGAATCAATTTTAATACTCATAAGCACATCTTCCTTGTCACATCATGTCTACATGATTCCCACCCCCAAATCATTCAGGGTTGTACACATTTTTCTTTTGATTGAAGGCTGTCAAAAATAATAATTTGTCTCATTAATTTATTCAAAGGGACAGAGAAAAAAAGTAAAGTTGCTCCAATGTTCATGTTGATATTTTATCTATTCTTAATATACAGAATGTTATCTATCTCTCTGTTTTTCTCTTTCTTGATCTCCCCCATACATCTCTCTCTCTCTCTCTCTCTCTCTCTCTCTCTCTCTCTCTCACCCCCCTCTCTCTTTCTATCTCATTTATCTAACTATCAAGGATCTTACATTATCAAGCCAGAAGAGATCAATCAAATATTTTCTCTGAAGAGAAAATTGACTTTCGAATAAAATTATTTGGAGAACTTTAAAAATTAGAAGAAATAACCCCAAAATTGGCTAAAGCATTGGAAAGAAAATAAGTAGATCCTTTTTTTAACATTAAGAAAAACAAAAGAGAAATAGGAAAATAAGCCCTGCAATAGAAGTGCTATACTAAAAAAAAAAAAAAAAAAAAGGGGTGGGGGAGAAAGTATTGTTTAATTTGGACTGGACTCTAAAACTGATTTGGCATCTTCAAAGTTAAAAAGAAGAAAGAGAAACTAGTAAAGACTTATTGAAACAAAATGGATACTTTGTCAGACTGCTGATTGGAATTGTGGATTGTAGAGAGACATCTTCAGGAGAAATAAGAACATTGCAATTTGGAACTTTTGTTTTGGAAAACTCTGAACATTATTAGTAATAACAGCCATGAGAACTTTTGGGGAGGATTTCTTTGTCTGCAAGCGGCTTGACTTTGAACAAAAAAAAAAAAAAGAGGAATACAACAAAATTTTTAAATTGGAACAATACCAACCTGGAAAGAATAAAATGGCGCAGGAAATTAGAGAAATAATAAAAATGAAGTACTCGTCATGGAAAACGGAAATAAGGGAAATAATTATAATATTACATGGAGAATCGAAACCTGAGGATCCAAAAATTGTGACAAAACAAACTCAAGCTGACAAGGAAATAACGACGGAGAAGCAAGACACAGAGACTGAAAATAAAGAAGAAGATAAAGACAAGAAGATTGACTATGGAAAATTAAATGATTACGTGGATAGTAACAATAAAAAGGAGGATTTTAGAGATTACATTGGGATTAACAATGGAAAAAACAGAGAGGGTAGACAGAGACAAAGAAGGAAAGAAGGGTGGAATAGAAAGAATATAAAAAAATTAAATGATTACATTGGGATTAACAGTGGAAAGACAAAAAAGAGAGAAAAGGGGTGGAAAACAGCAGGAAATACAGGGCAAAATAGAATAGTCCAGGACTTTGAAATACAGAATGATTACACTGGGATTAACAGTGGGAAAATAAGAAAAAGGGAAAAGAGATGGGAAATAATGGGAAATATAGGGCAAAACAGGAGAGTTCAAGATTTTAAAGCACAAAAGAAAAAAAAGGGGAAAGAAAAAGGCAAAAATAAAAATAGAAAGGGAGAAAAGGAGAAAGAAATGAAAGAGGAATATGCTATATATATTTAGAATTGAAATATGAATTGAAGTAAGAAATAATGGAAAATCATATGAATGTATAAATGAATTGAATAACAATTGGAACATTTTTATATGCATTTCTGGAATTTAGATAATGATAGGTTTTTAGAAATATGAATAACTTTAATAAATTAGAGGATAACAGCTAGATTATTTTCAAATCCAGTTAGGGAAATTGTAATAATTGAAATACTTTTAATGGTATATTGTGGTGAAAGCAGAAACGATTAAGTTGTGGTTTTGAGGAATATATGGCGAAAGCTGTTTGGTTTATTATCATCATGTAAAAAGAAAAGATGACTACATAATTAACTGACTTCTTAAGAAGCTGGATTGTATGGAAATTGTAATAATTGGGATATTCATGTCTATATTTCTGGAATTTATACAAAGAAGTATATGGGGAAAGTTATGATTACCATATAAAGAGAAAAGTTAATTAGTTATATAACTAAATGACTTTTATTAAGATTTGTATGCTACAAAACAATTGGGTTTATTATTCTTATAAGAAATGAATGATTGTAACACCACATAATTAATTAATTTGTAGTAAGGTGATGGATATTGAAATAGATGACAATGGAAAACATCAGTAATTATAATAAAGGAATATAAGGAAATACTAGGAATCATATTAGGTGAGATCTTAAATTTGAGGAGTACAATATAGAATGGAAGGGAAAAATTAAAACTTGGTTAAGATTAGAGGTTAGGATGAAGGGTAATATTTTTTTTTAAAAAAATAGAGAGAATAAATATTATGGCAAAAAGGAAGTATAGAAATTGTAATTTAGTTGAAATGACTAAAAACTGTTTAAATTTGTCAACTGGCCAAATACTCTGTTCAGAAAAAATACATTGTATGTTTGTATGTGTGTTTGTGTAAAAAATTAAAAAAAAACTTTTTTAAAAAATAGCTATAGTCTTTAATTTAATCTAAAACCATATCAGAACATCTCTGGTCACAGTTTAACTGGCTTGGTTTCAGAAATTTTATTAATGTCATAATATGAACTCAGATTATGACAATTGAAGGATATGATTATTTCAAATAGTTTGAGTTGTTTTAGCAACTTTACTACTCAATTATTATAATAAAAATTTCGCATGGAATGAAGAAAGATAAGCAACAACACATGAAACATTACTTCAAAGTATGTGATTTTATGCTGCATGTAAACTGTACAAAAATAAACACCAACACAAGGAACCTTAATGATTTTTTATCATCAGATGTTCTTTGGTGTTCATGTCAGGTCTGAGGATAATAATGTAGCATTTGGGGATAAAGATGCAGCCCAGTAAACCCAGGCCAGAGGCCAGGATGGAGAAGATCTGCACGGCTACCATGTATTTCCCCTTGGTGCTCAGATATGTGGGAACAAAGGAGATCCAAACGCTACAAAAAACCAACAGGCTGAAGGTGATCAGTTTGGCTTCGTTAAAAGCCCCTGGCAGATTTCGAGCCAGAAATGCCACCAAGAAACAGATGGCAGCCAAAAAACCCATGTAGCCAAGAGCAGAGTAGAACATGGTGACAGAGCCTTCATTGCACTGCAGCAGGATGAGTTCTGGTTGGGAATGAAAGTCAGAATCTGGGAATGGGGGAAAGACTCCCAGCCACATCATACAGAGGCCTACTTGAATACCAGAGCAGGATAAAACAATAGAGTTGGCCAGACTCTTCCCCAGCCATTTCCTCATGCTGCTGCCTGGCTTTGTGGCCAGAAAGGCCACCACCACCATGACAGTCTTGGCCAGCAAGGAAGACACAGCAACTGAGAAAACAATGCTGAAAATGGTTTGTCGAAGGAGACAGGTTATTTTCACGGGGCGACCGATGAATAGAAGGGAGGTCAAGAAAGAAAGCAGGAGTGAAACCAGGAGGATGTAGGTGAGTTCACAGTTGTTGGCTTTGACTATGGGAGTGTCTCGGTATTTCATGAAGATTCCCAGAATAAAGGCGGTGGTTAGGGACAAAGCGATGGCAAAGAAAGCCAGGATGAGTCCCAACAATTCTTGATAGGATAAAAAGCTTATATTTTTGGGGACACACTGATCTCGCTTCTTATTGGAATACTGGTCAACTGGACACTTTTCACAATGGGCTGCATCTGAGAAAAAAAAATGGTTAGCATGAATCTGTTTCTGCAGCTGTAGAAGCATAAAAACTGCATCAGAAATCAATTACTCCATTTTCAAGGAATAATATAATATTTCTCCCATGGATATCTATATGACACAACATTAGTTAGCACTCTTTTTAAAGGCTGAAGATGAATGTGATGATTAGTTCTCAAAACTTCTTTCCTAAAACAAAGCAAGAAAGTAACAACTCAATAGAAATTAGCAACCTTTAATTATTTATTTTAATGCTCACATCACCATCCAAATTTGGCGATAGTGCCCAATCTTTGAAGTTCGTGGATGCCTTCAAGAAATTTAATGTTTTTCTTACTTCTTGATCAAATACTCCCCCCCACAAAAAACAAGATAGAATATTGATTGTATCTTGAATTTTTTGGGTTATTTTTGGAGCCACCTACTGTACCTTCTTGCCCAGAGAATGTTCCTTCCATACACAGAGAACAGTCATAGCAGCAAACTGGGGCTCCCTCTCTCTCAAGCTTGGCATAACCTGGGGAGCAACTTTCTGTACATCTTGAATAAGGCACCATCTAAACATAAACAGAAAGATTAATCAGTTTGATATATGAATTACAAGGATTTACTGAAATCAAGTGGCTTCCAGAAGCTCAGGAGCACATTGAGCAAAATCAGTCAAGAAATAGTGGCATGAACTTTAATTACTCTACTTGCAAGGGGCAAATGAAAGGTCATTCTCTTTCTCTATCAGTCTACATTGTAGATCCCAAAACAGACTCATTGCCTCATTCTTTTTTCCAAAGGAAAGTAGTTCCATTGCAAAAGGTGTTTCTCCTTAGGGCATGTATAAGAATGCTATAACTTACCATATTTTTCAGAGTATAAGACGCACTCCCCCCCCTCACCCAAAAGAGGGTGAAAATTTGAATGTGTCTTATAACCGAATGTAGCCAGAAACGTGAGGCACAGAGCAGCAAGGAAAAAACAAGCAGAGGAGAGGAGTTTTAGTTTCAGTTTTAGTTTCAGAGATTAGCACAGCATGCAGCTTTACAACAATTGACTTAAACCACGCCCAGGCTCCTTGCTGTCTCCTTCCTTGTTGCTCACACAGCAAATACTGTTTCAGTTTCCAAAAAGCCCTCAACTCTCTCACACACTGACAGGACGCTAGCCAGATGAATACTGATGGATGCTGGTAGGCAGAGGCAGATTTTTTTTTCTTATTTTCCTCCCCCAAAACTAAGGTGTGTCTTATACTCAGGAGCGTTTTATACTCTGGAAAATACGGTATATATTTTTTCTCCATCTTTACTTTCTCAGGAAACCTCCAACATCTAGATTTCTCTAGAGTCCCTATCTTTTTCTCCTACAACTGATCATTGTATCATCATATGTAAATGACTTTTTTAGCTGCCCACATTTCCTTCACCACATATTCTAGATTTTCTCCCAAAGGTGCTTTTTCAAAAGACAACACCTCTTTGTTTTCCCTTGAAGATGTTTCTCTTCTCATTCTAGAAGCTTCTTCAGTTCTGACTGAATGGTGAAGTATGGAAGGATTTATATTTCTTACAGTCATATGGTCATTAGCAGTCTTTCTGAAAGTTGTTGAGGCCACTCGGAATTTATCTGTGCCCTCAGGGTCACCTGAATAGTGCAAATGGGTGTGGAATCTTCCTGCAATTGCTGAATCTATATCCTGTTTACAACACAGTCTTTTCAGCAGTTCCAAATCTTTCCATCCTCCAACATTCAGTCAGAACTGAAGAAACTTCTTGGATGAGAAGTGAAACATCTTCAAGGGAAAACAAAGTCCAGGTGCCTTTTGAAAAAGCACCTTTGGCACAACCGTGACCTGGATGACTGAGATTCTCCATAGACATTCTGGATTTTCTCTTACTGAAAACAAGATAATTTGATGTACTATAAATTATGGCAACATATCCAAATTTAATAATGTAGATTGCAAATCTCTCAATACAATGCAGCAGGTTCCATTGTGTGATAGATTATTGTAAAACTTCTAAAGTAAAATGATATCTAATGAATTAATGAGGCTTTAAGTTCTCTTATTTGGAAGTTATCTCAACTGGCCTCAATAAGAATTATTTCTGAGCAGAAAAATTTCCACATATGGTGATAAAAAGATGAGCAAAATTCAAGCAGCCTCAACTACTTTGTTAAATAAAGTTGGCCATTGGACAGCACTTTAATTGACAGAAATCTTGACTTCCGAGGAGGCTTGTCTTTCTACAGTCCCAATTTTCACCCCCACATGTGATTTGTTCAAAACTGATGTCCACTGCATGATATCAAAGTCATCAACAGGAACTCCATTTTCATCAAAAGAAATCCCATCTCTGGAAATATTGTGATGTTGGAAGTTTCTCAGGAACCTATGAAGCTGCAGAAACATAGGAAAAAAGACATTCCAATTTGAGCCTTTATTCAATGTTTTTTTTCTTGCTATTATTCTGGATTGGAGGTTCTCTGAATAATTCAACCTCTTCAAATCACCACTGCAGTCTGAAGCAGATTGAGTCAGCATTTCATGGGAAGCTTCTTTCAATTATTCTCCAGGAATTTACAGCTCTTTTTCAAATATTGAATTTTTCGGATTATAAAACACACTTTTTTGTCTCCCAAAAGGGGTGAAATGTCTCTGCGTCTTATAGACTGAATATTGTTGAAGCCTTGGCCATCCACCGGCCGTTTTTTGGTCTCTGGACACCCCATTTTCAGGCCTTTTTTGGCTTTTTTCAGTCCTTTTTTGGCCCATTTTTGGAGCTTTTTTCAACCTGTTTTTGAGGCTTTTCTTGTCGTGTTTTCAAGGATTTTTTTGGGCTCAAAACGCCTAAAAAATGGGCCAAGAAAAGCCCCAAAACCAGGCCAAAAAGAAGCCTCAATAATGGGCCAAAAAAGGGCTAGAAAAGGGCCAAAAATGGAGTGCGCAGAGGCCAACAACTTTTTTTTATTGTTTTCCCCTTCTAAATTTAGTTGTGTCTTATAGTCAGGTGTATCTTATAGTGGGAAAAATATGATATTTATCTCACATTCTTGGAAACATGTTATAGATAACACCACCATCAGGTGGCTTTGTAACTGGCTGACAAATTATATTCAACGTGTAATCCTCTGGGGAACCTCATCCACATGGAGGGAAGGAAGCAATGGGGAACCTCAAGCTTCCATTTTAGGCCCAGCACTCTTCAATATGTTCAAAAAAGATCTAGGCAAGGGAATTGAAGGGGAACTCATCAAATTTGCAGATGACACTAGGCTGGCATGAATAGCCAACACCCCAGAAGACAAGCTCAAGATCCAAAAAGATCTTGACAAATTGAACATGGGCCCCTACCTAACAAAATGATATGAAATGTATTGAAATTTTGGAAAGACTGTAGAGATGAGCAAAAATTGTTTAGGGGGTTGGAGGCTAAAACATACCAAGAATAGTTACAGGAATTTGATATGTCTGGTCTAAAGTAAAAGAAGGACTGGGGAAAAATGATATCACTTTTATAATATTTGACAGGCTCCTAAAAAGATGAGAGGGTCAAAACATTTCTCTTTTTTTTTTTTTAATTTTTTTTATTATTAAAATATAAACACAGATATAAAGACAATACAATACAATACAATACAAAGACAAACAAAAAACCCACCACCTACAAACCCACCTAACATTTTACATATACGTTTTTGTCATCAACAGAATATATGTCATTGAGCGTATATAGTTTAATAAAGAGTAATTATTAAATGTCTAATTCCAATGTTATAACCTTAACTACAAATTTACATTTCTTATGAGTTCATCTCCTTATGCAAGTCTTTACCCTAATTTCTGTCCTCTATATTTTCGCTGATTTTCCTTTCCAGCCATTGATACCATTGATGCCATACAAGATAGTATTCGCTTTCTTCCTTTTCCTGGAGTTCCAGCGTCAATCTGTCCATTTCAGCACACTCTGTTATCTTTGCAACGATTTTGTCTTTGGATGGGAGATGGTCTAATTTCCAGTTTTGAGCGAACAGTAGTCTTGCTGCTGTCAAGATATGTATGATAAGATATTTCGTTTCCTTAAGATGTTGTGCCATTATCATGCCAAATAAAAAGAATTCTGGACTATTTTCTATTTGAATGTTCGTTATTTCTTCAATAATATTTTTATATTTTGCCAATAGTGTTGGGCTTTCCTACATTTCCACCAAGTGTGGTAATATGTCCCCTTTTTTGATTTACATTTCCAACACAATGCCGAAGTGTTTGGGTATATTTTGGCAAGTCGGACTGCTGGTAAGTGCCATCTATAAAACATTTTAATGAGGTTCTCCTTGTAAGATGTGGCTCTTGTCATTTTAATGTTCTGCTTCCATAATTTCTCCCAATCTGCCAATTGAATATTATGTCCTATGTCCCTGGCCCACATTGTCATGTTATGTTTAACTGTTTCTTCTATTAATTTGTCTCTCAAAAGGTAGTTATATGTTTTAGTAATCATTTTCTGGTCTGCTCCTAATAAAATTCTGTCCAGTTCATTCAGATCTTTTGCAATTCCATATTTGATTTTATCCGCATTGTATCTTGAGTATATTTGAGTGTAGTGCCACCAATCAATATTTATATCGCCATTTTGGAGTTGATGTCTTGGAGTAAGTTCTCCTTCATGATTCAGTAAATCTTGGTATCTCATCATCTTTCCGATTTCAAGAGTATTTGGAAATATCAATGCCTCCATCGGGGACCACCATTTTGGTATTTTAGTATAATAAGTTTTCTTAATTCCCTGCCAAATCTTGAAGAGTGAGGCCCGAATTATGTGTCTTTGGAAGTACATGTGTTGTTTGTCTGGTCCATCCCATAGGAACGTGTGCCATCCTCGTATGAGATCAAAGCCTTCTAGATATAAAGTTCTTTTGTCTTCTAATCTCATCCATTCTTTGATCCAGGTCAATCCAGCTGCTTTATAATATAGCTCCCAGTCTGGTACTACGAGGCCTCCTCTGTCTCGTGTGTCTTGTAGCGCTTTAATCTTAATTCTAGCCTTCTTTCCCTGCCATATGTAGGTCATTGTAATTTTGTTGAGATTTTTGAAGAAGTCCCTTCCTGGATGTAATGGTATTACCTGGTATAGATATAGTACTCTCGGTAATATATTCATTTTAATTGAACTGATTCTGCCCATCAATGACAATTGTAGCCTGTTCCAGATTTCCAGGTCTTTTTAAATTTCTTTTAGTAATTTCGTGTAATTGTCTTCTTTGATCGTGGTTGCTTTTGCCGTCAGCCAAATACCTAAATATTTTATCTTCTTTACTAATTGGATTCCTAATTCTTCTTCTAATTCTGATCTCTGAGTCTGGGTCATATTTTTCATCATTATTTTTGTTTTTTGTTTGTTTATTTTGAGGCCCGCGACTTCCCCGCATTGTTCTATCATCGACATCAGTCTGGGTCCAGATCGTCTTGGATTTTCCAAATTGAAAATTACGTCGTCTGCAAAGGCGAGCAATTTGTACTCCTCTCCCCGATCTTGAGTCCTTTGATTTCTTCTTCATTCCTCATTTCATTTAATAATACCTCCAATGCTATTATAAATATTAGTGGTGACATGGGACATCCTTGTCGTACTCCTTTCTGAATATCAAAAATTTGTGTCATGTCACCGTTTATTGAGATTTTTGCTGTTTGTTGGGAATAAATGTTTTTAATCAGGTTATGAAATTTCTCTCCACAGTTCATTAGTTCAAGTTGTTTTATGAAAAAAGACCAATTTAAATTGTCGAAGGCCTTCTGGGCATCAAGGGAGATTATGGCCATTTCTCTGTCTATCTTCTGATCATAGTATTCCAGAATATTTATAATCATTCTCAAATTATTCTTAATTTGTCTTTTAGGTATGAAACCGTTTTGGTCTGGGTGTATATAGTTATGTATTATTGCTTTGAGTCTCTGAGCTAGTATTGACATGAATAGCTTATAGTCCACGTTGAGTAATGAAATTGGTCTGTAATTTTTAATTTGCGTCGGATCTGAGTCTTCTTTGTGTATTAATGTAATAATAGTTTTTGTCCAAGATTTTGGAATTTCTGCTATCAATAGTGCTTCGTTAGAAACTTGTAACAGTATCTATCGATTGTTGACAAAGTTTATAGAATTCAGTAGGAATTCCATCCAGTCCTGGAGTCTTATTGTTCTTTTGTTTTTTGCGGGCTTCCATTAGTTCCAGCATTGTTATGGGTCGGTTTAACATCTCTCTGTGATCTTCTGTGAAGTGCGTGAGATCGGTTTTTTGGAGGTATTTTTTGATTTGGTCTTCCGGGACCTCTTCCTGGCGATAAAGTTTTTGAAAAAAAAATTTAGCTATGTTTTTCTTCTCCAGATGTGTGTGGTAAAGAGTTCCTGATTCGTCTTGGAGTTGGTGTATAATTCTTTTTTCTGTTTGCTTTTTTAGCTTATATGCTAACCAGCATCCAGTTTTGTTAGCATGTTCAAAATTATTTTGTTTTACCATTCTTATTTTCTGTGCCAATTCGGTTTTTGTGGTTAGATTCAGTTTGTGTTTGGCCAAATTTAGCTTTTGTAGCACAATCGTGTTGTTGGGCTGTTGTTGTAATTTAATTTCCTCTGTCTTAATTTCTTCCAATAATTCATTTCTAATTCTTTGTTTCTCCTTTTTCTTTCTTGCCACATATGCAATAGTTAGGCCTCTAATATAGGCTTTCGTGGTATCCCATAGGTTTTGTAACGATGTTGTATCTTTTGTATTTATTTGTAGAAATATCTTGATTTCCTTTTCTATCATTTGCTGATATTCTTTTTCCTTTATTATACTTGTGTCCATTTTCCATCTCTTCTGTTTTCGGAAACCTTTCCAGACTATTTTGATAGGATTGTGATCGGCCCATATACTAGACATAATTTCTACTTCGTGTGTTTCTTTACTTAGTTGAGGTGTCATCCAAGCCATATCCAGCCTGGACCACGATTGATGAGGGCCCGAGAAATATGTATATTGTTTTGTTTTGGTATTTAGTTCTCGCCAGGTGTCGTGTAGGCTCATTTCTTGTACTAAATCTTTGAATGTTTGTGGCAATGTCTTCCTTTTAATTTTATTCTTCCTAGTGCTGTGGTAATCTTCTCGTAAATTTACTATCGCGTTAAAGTCGCCGACAATGCATACATTTTCGTAGTCCAACTCCTTTAGTTTGTCATGTAATTTTTTGTAAAAATCTAATTGGTTTCCATTTGGAGCGTAAATAAGTACTAACAATATTGTTTTTATTTCCAATTTTAGTTCTACCATTAAGACTCGGCACCGATAGGCAAGACAAGAAATAATGGTTGGGAATTAATGAAGGAGAGAAGCAACTTAAAACTAAGGAGATATTTCCTAACGGTGAAAGAAATCAACCAATGGAATAGCTTGCCTTCAAAAGTTGTGAGTGCTCCATCACTGGAGGCTTTCAAAAAGAGACCTGGGCAATCATTTGTCTGATTTTGTATAGGGCAGTGATGGCAAACCTTTGGCACATGTGCCACAGGTGGCATGCAGAGTCCTCTCTGTGGGCAGGCCAACTGTCGCCCCAGCCCAGCTCCACTGTGAATACACGTACACCTCCCGCTTGGGTCTTTGGGTGTCTGCCGTGCATGTGGGGGGGTAGGGTGCATGCGGGGGATGCGTGTGCAGGGTGGGTGGGGTGCATGCATGAAGGGGTGCAGGTTGGTGCAGGAGGCTTTCTATGCTCAAAATAGGATGCGGGGGTGCCTCGAACGGTGCCCCCATGCCCTGTTTTGGCTTCCGGATTGGTGCAGGAGGCTTTCCAAGCCCAAAATGGGTCACATGTGTGGGGGGCACTCGCATTGCATTTTGGGGGTTCTGGCACATGCACATGAATTCATGCCTGCACATGCGCGCTTTGGGCACTCGACACCAAAAAGATTAACCATCTCTGGTATAGGGTCTCCTGCTCAAGTAGTGGGTTGGACTAGAAAACCTCTGAGATCCCTTCAAACTCTTATTATTCTATGTTTTATGTTTTGCTGCTTCACCATCACAGCCCCATCTGAGGCAAGACCATTTGCAGATATGACAAAACTTGTAATGGCAGAAGATGGAGAATACAATTTTGCCATCAATCCTGATCAAGATGCATATCCATTAGTTCAGAAGATGTGTGGATGAACCTTTTGTTGCCCCCAGAAGATGCTTTGATTAATATCTTGTTGCTATGTTAAAAACTTTTAGCCAGCAAAATTCAATCTTAATCCAGAACAAACAATCCAGCTGAACTCCTTAGCTTGGAGATCACTCTGTGATCACAATAAAGGGTTGAGGATTGATGGAATATTCTGATGCTTGTTTAGTTTTGAAAATTATGTTGTCACCATAGAGCTATTTCTGTCACAAAAGCATCCCAAACTAGCACAGGTTGTTTAACTTTGGAAGATTTTTCTCTATCATCTCTCTCTAACTCACCGTCAGGGTTCCAAGTAATACGCCCATAGCAAACAAGACTCTGAGGCAAGCAGGTTCCTCAAATATCAGTTTTATTGGACATATCTATTAGGCATAGGCTGCTGAAAACTGACTCTAAATCTTCATTAAAATGTGGATAAAAGGGAATATTTTTCAATATAATAGTGGCAAAATTAGGCGAAGTAATAATAAGAGGGGAAATCAGAATGTGAACGATGGTAGTATTAAGAATGTTTGAATAATATGGTGAGTGGCATAAAAATAACATATTGAAATATTGAATAACAAATAATGTAAGATTATAATTCAACAAAATATGTGTACTATTACAAGAACTATATAAACTTGTCAACTATAGTAAATATGATGAATATTATTTTATTTCTACCAAAATGTAAGTCACTCAGATGCCACACTGTTCACGCATTGATATATTTGTAAAAAATTAAATAAAAAATAAAAAACTTGAAAAAAAACAAAAAAAACCAATTAGAGTCGGTTTAATATCAGGGTTCCAATTAATACACCCATAGCAAACAAGACTCTGAGGCAAGCAGGTTCCTCAAATATCAGTTTTACTGGACATGTCATATAGGCATAGGTTGGTGAAAACTGACTCTAAATGTTCCTACAGTTTTCACCTAATTAAAAGTAAAAGTTTTCCTCTTCTTTCCAAACAATCAGTCACATGGTCCAATCATTCGGTTGCCTGGTGACTTCACTCATCCTCCCTCCGGCCATCAGTGGGAATGTCCTTGGTTCCCAGGAGAAAATATGTTGTCTTGTCTATAAAACCCCAGCTATCTCTATTTTCCCCATCCATATCCCTCAGCTCCAGTGTGGCAACATTGAAGCATTAAAATGGCCTCGGTCAGGTCAGTTTCAGGGTTGACACTCACTGTGAAATACCACAAACTGGGCAAAGGCTCTTTGGAATATCTCACCCCTTTCTACGTTTAATTTAATATTGAGGAATTGGAAGGGGAGAATCAGTGGTGGGATCCTGCCAGTTTAACGAGCAATTCTGTGATTGCGTGCTTCGTGTATGCACATGCTCATCCTGCGCGGGTGGAGATTTAGAAATACTAATGTTTTGTGTTACCACTAGGGAGTAATGCAGCTGAGGTGTGGCAATCCACTCTTCTGCGCCAATCAGCTGAGAAGATAAAGGTAAGTAAAGCGCAGGGACGGGTGGATGGGCTGACCTGCTCATTGGAGAGAACTGGTTTGCTCCCAGCTGATTGTCGGAGACACCGGTTTGCCAAAACCAATCACAGCGGTAGAAGCTCACCTCTTGGGAGAATCAATGGAACCTCAAAGGAGAAGACTTACCTGCCATGGCTGTACAATCTGGGGTGGTTGATGGTCTCCAACTTGCATTCTCCTCTTACTCCGTTGGGAGGAAGAGGCAGCACTGAGGACCCAGGCCACAATTTGAATTATTTGGGAAATACTAGAGGAGTCCTGAGACAGGATTCTTGCAATCACATCATGGGGTGGGAATTCCCAATTCTCTTTTTCTCTGCATTTTTTCCAAACTTTCTTAGATAACACAGGACTTGAATAAGAACATTGGAACGCTTCCTTTCCATACAATATGACCATGGATGCATAAGAATTAAAGTCATAATACTGAGTCCTTCTCTTTGTTTGGATGAGGAAGGAAAACAAAGCATATTTATTTTGGAGATCAACCCAGAGGTCAAAAATTCCTACACTTAAAGCTGTCAAAGTTGTTGCAATCCACACCCTTCCCACAAGGGATGTATTAGTTGTATCAATCGTTTGTATTATTGCTGCTAACATTACTGAGGCCTGAAAATCCAGTTGGCATACTATAATTTTTATTTGACTCTTCATAAGAGAGTAGAACATTTTCTTTTTTTCTTGCATGTGAGTTTCTCCAGCACTTGTCTGCATATTTGCTTCTGGGACGGTTCCTGAGTGGACAATGCAAATCCCATTTTTTAGAGCAAGAACTTCCAAGCGTCTTTTGAATTTTTCTCCTTTTTCATTGTCCTGAGAAAGGAGGCCGATCCACGTCCATTGGAACTGCAGGATCAGTTGGACAATTGCTGAGTAAGGTGGTTCTTTATTTGGGGTCATCCGATATGAAGAAGGAAAATGATGATTTTGCTCAGCTGTCTGGTTGATGACATTATAGTTGATCTAAGATAAAAGAGAAGCTATTGGTAGTGTAGGAAGTTAGCATCCACCCCTCCCCTAGGAACATGAGGTATTTTAGGATATATTAAAAGGGAAGAATATTTCCCATAAAAGGGAGGCAGAAATTCAACCCCCCCTCCCACCTTTGTCAATGGGCCATTAAGGCCTGAGCCAGTCTATTCTACATAACAAAGCTCTACCTGCTTCAGGCAGAACCATAATAGCAATCCCTAAGCCCTTTCATTACATCACCATCCAGCAGGGCTCAACCAAACTTGGACTCAAAACACAACCTACAAAGTTGCCCTTTTTAAACTGACAAAGGTATTAATTTCTCATAGATTATTACTCCTTATTTGATTGTTTTATATGTTGGGCTTGAAATATTGTTTGTTATATTCCCCCCCCAGCAATTATTTAACATTGGTATATTATTTCATTGTCTTCATTCATATAATTGATTTCAAATATTTCTATATAAACTCTTTAATTGGCTGAATTTCTTTCATACATTTGAAATGCAGAAGTCAGTTTAATAACCTCCCTTTAAAAAAAAAACAAAAACCCAAGACAATTTGCCAGTTGCAAGCTCTAGTTCAAAATAGGAAAGAATATTATAACATTCTTTCTTCTGTCTTGTACACTAGAGAAAGCATGTAAAAGCTGCTTTCTGAGGTGACCTCAGAATCTTGACCTATTCATTGTTTTCTTCATATCTTTCTTTTGAATTTTTTTACTTCAATCTCAAGATTATAAATAAACGAGGAATTCCTCACTGTGAGAGTTATTAAGAGTTGGAACAGCCTGCCTCCTGGAGCTCCATTGCTGGATATTTTCAAGGAAAACTTGGACAGCAATTTGTCTGTAGTGGTCTCACCATTCCTCCTCTGTGTAAGGAGTTGTACTTTTTATTCTATGATTCTGTGGGGAAAAATCTCTTGTATTGGTCACTAAATTTTCAAAATGTTTAAAAGTCACTGATTCAACCCTCACACATTCTATGACAAAGTCTTACTTTTCAAAAGTCATAATTTTCAAAATTCCCAATGGTCATGCCCAGGCCTTTTCTACTACCAGAGGCCTGTTGGCTACATGCCCCAAAGCCAAAGTCTTTTACCCAGAAGCTGGTGAAAATGTTTTCCTTAGATTTCACATTCTTACAGCTTTGCCATTATTTGAATAAAACACTTTAGCCTCTCTGCCAGCGGACCAGCCTCTTCTGTAGCTCTGGAGATCTTCAAAAAATAAGCAATCCTTGGGAAATGGGATGTAGGAAGGAAGTGGATCTAGGAGGCTAGCAAAGACGACCCAGTGCCTGTGGAGACCCAGGGCAGGATGTGTGGGGAAAGGAACTATGGGGACCCCAAGGGATTGAGCATGAGGTATCGGGGGAGACTTTGGGTGGCCTCTTCCAACACTAGGCTCTGCATGGTCTTCCCCACCCTGAGATACCTCATGTGCATTTAACGACCTGTGTATTTGATTAGCAAATGCATTGGGCAAATCAGGGAGGGATCATGTTTATTTAATGTGATTCAATCAAACGGATCCTTTAGTTACGAATATAATTGACAGGCTCTATTATAGTGGTAACTTGAGGGTGAGTTGTACAGTATGTGCATTATGTGTGTGTATGTGTATATGTATATGTATACACACATATATACAATGCATATACATACATATGTGTGTGTATGTGTACATATATATATATATATATATATATATATATATATATATATATATATATATATATATATATATATATATATATGTAGGTCTTTGGTTATTTGGGTCTTCTCCCACGTAAAATTGGAAGTGTCTTGGCGACGTTTCGACGAAGTCTCATTCGTCATCTTCAGGCTGGTGTTCTCGGCTTCGTGCTTCCAGGAGCACATTGCTCCTGGAAGCACGAAGCCGAGAACACCAGCCTGAAGATGACGAATGAGACTTCGTCGAAACGTCGCCAAGACACTTCCAATTTTACGTGGGAGAAGACCCAAATAACCAAAGACCTACATACAAACACCCGCGAAAACCTGAGAAAACAAATATATATATATATATATGTGTGTGTGTGTGTGTGTGTGTGTGTATGTGTGTGTGTGTATACCAGCTGGATACCTGTGCTTCACTACTTATGACCATTTTTCACACTTATGACCATTGTAGCATCCCCATGGTCTTGACAGACTCTCATTGTAATCATCACCAACAAAGTATATCTGGAGAAATGAAGGCTGCTGCTGAAGCCCTGCCATGAAACTCCCTGTCCTGTGGTAGACCTGCCCCTGAACTTTGAATGTTGGCATAAAATTTCCCTCCTTCACCTCTCTGGCTCCAAAAGACATCATTTTGAAGCATCCGTTGTACTTCCAGGCAGCAAAAAGACAGCCTTTTCCTTCTAACTGGTATTACAGTAGAAGGAACAGATTTGTCTGAACAGAGGAGGTCAGTTTAAGAAGTGATTTGGGACTCTATGGGACACTATGTAGGGGAAATTTGGTTCACAATCCATTGGCTCAGTGGTGGTTGGTGACTCAAACTCATCAGGGAATATTGCTCCTGCCATCTTGAGTTCGGAAGCAATTCCATAGGTGGAAGGCGTAGACATTTTTGTGAGGTAGCGACATTTAGTACTGTAAATCATGCATACGCATGCCCCAATATGGCACCTCTCACCTAATCTCCGTCTGATGATGGGGCGGCTTTGGGTCGTTTGGAGGTCCACCCGGGCTGATTTAACTCCCTTCAGCCCCAGCACCAACTAGGGGAGCCTTTTCCCAGCTCAACGAGGTTCTCTCACCGTCTGGATCATTGGAGCTGGGCAGATATTGGCATGTGAAGGCACCATGGGAGGCTAACTCTAGCAGTTCCGTTAATGGGAGTTACATCAGTTCCTCCATTCTTAAAGCAACGGCGGTTGGAACAACAATGGCGGCGGGCGGTGACGACGAACGGCACCATGGCAGTCCCTGTCAAGCCCTAGACACCCTGGGGGCTCTGAATTGGTTTGGGGACTTGCCGGGAAACCTAAAGCTGCCCTCACCGACGATAGCTGTTGGGGCGGTAATGACTACCTCTTCGAGAGGCCTTAGCTAAGACCTGTGACAGCTTGCAACGTCATCAGAGGGAATCTAAAAATTATTAACCCCTGGAGTGCCTTGCCCTGAATCACGCAAGGTGTTTAGACCCTTGCTGGAATTGGGAGACATCATTATAATCTAAAGTCTGGAGCCTGGCAATATATGCAGAGGATTATTCAATATGCCAAGAGTAGGAGAGGCCAGAGGTTGACAAAAGACTATCTACCTGGTCACCTTGGAGGCCTCCCCCACCTTTCTCAATTCTCTGCCTCGGCCAGTCCCTAACCCAGCCGCCTCCAGCTTATACATTACCACCTTGATTTGACACTGACCTAGCTGCCTCCAGACTATACTTTCACCACCTAGACTACCTTCCCTCTTTATATACATCTCCCCCGCCCCCCATGGAGCTATTATCATTCTACCTTCACTGTTTGGCTTTATTTCCAACTGATCCACCCTCTTGTCATACGTTGACTGGGCAGCTACTAATGTGGATGCTGAGGGAGTTTCGAATTACTGACATCAATTGAGCAGACAGAACAACAAATTTATTATGACCATCTCATTCAGAATGAGCCGCTGTGAGAGGATGACTAGATTTTTATCCTCTGTCCATCCTGAGATAGCACTAAACTCCTTCCCCCTGCCATGAGAGGGCAAGGGAGACCAGTTTCTTACCCACACTGAATTTATTACTTGTCTGCCTCAAGACTCTTACATCAAACTGTTGGACCAGACCCAAATGCTATACCCATCTGACTTACTAGATGTATTTGGCGACCGAACTCTTGGCATTGCGAGATTCCCCCCTCTCACAAATTTGGCCCTCCACATTATCGAGGGCCTACCTTGATGACGGATTTTGGAATCCCGAGAGGTGGCACGGTGCTAAGAGGGGATTAAGGGCTTTCTTATCTAATTTTCTAACCAAAAATTTAAAGGCTTCTGAAAGGGGGGTGGGTATAAACAGGGTGGATCATGTGGATTTGGGGGGCAATCCACAGAGGGAGGGATTAGCAAATAATTTTCCAAAAGTGAAGCCAAAGTCAACACAAAATTACATCATAGGAAACTCGGAACTGGGAATAGACAGACTTAATACTGAATGGAAATGGGCTGTTCTATCAAGGTTATGGTTGGGAGGGGCAGATATGGTGGGAGCAGGAGGCCACATCATGTCAGGGGGGTATGCACCCACTATCTTCAAGCGGTGGCGTGCTCCGACCTCCAAAGCTCTTCTCGTTCCTTGGGTTGCTCAAGGTCTCAGAGCCCGAGTCTTAGGCTGATGTTATGCAACGCCAGGTCCGCGGCTAACAAAGCCCCCCTCATTTGTGACCTAATTCAGGAGGGGAAAGCAGACCTGGCAGGTATTACAGAGACCTGATTGGGCAATGAAGTAGAAATGTGCCCACCAGGTTTCCGCGCATTCCATCAGCCAAGGACTTGGGGCAGGGGTGGAGGTGTGGTGGTCATTATAAAGGAAGGTTCCCTAGGGAAGTCACTGTGGGACTTCACTGAAGTTGTCTGTGGGAAGTCACTGTCCCACAGACAACCGGATGTGAGTCCCTCCTTGTGAAGTGGGGTTATGGGTTACAGATGGGCCTGTGGATTGCGTACCTGGCTCCCTGCCATGTATCAGCAGCCCTGCCTGAGCTCCTCAATGTAATAGCTGAGGTGGCAGTTGAAACTCCTAAGCTACTGGTTATGGGAGATTTCAACCTGCCATCCATTGGTGAAACATCTGAAGGGGCTCAGGAGTTTATGGCTTCCATGACGGCCATGGACCTGACCCAATTAGTTCATGGTCCTACTCACACGGGGGGACACACTCTGGATTTGATATTTATCTCTGACCAGCGGCTGAATGTTCTAGATATAGGGGATATAGTCATCGAACGCTTGTCATGGTCAGACCATTCTCTCCTTAAGCTTGACCTTCTGACCACTACAACCCACCGCAGGGAGGCAGAATCAATTAAATTGTTCCACCCCAGGCGCCTGATGGGTCCTGATAGGTTCCGGATGGAGCTTGGGCCATTTCCTGAGACTCTGGCTCATGACTCGGCTGAAGACCTAGTGGTGTCCTGGGATAGGATGGCCGCTGGTGCTTTAGACCAGGTCGTGCCTTTGCAGCCTCTGACCCAGTCTCGAATCTACCCAGCTCCTTGGTTCTCTGATGAGCTGAGGGGGATGAAACGTCAGAAAAGATGCCTAGAGAGCAGTTGGAGGACCAGCCGTTCCGAATCCGACCGAACACTAGTGAGATCTTATATTAAGACCTACTTAGTGGGGATAAAAGCAGCAAAATGTAACTATTTTTCCGCTCTTATTGCATCGGCAGATAATCGCCCAGCCGCCTTGTTTAGGGTTACCCACTCTCTTCTCCAGCTGAGAGCCCGGGAAGACCCTCTGCAAGGACGAGCTGAGGATTTTGCACAATATCTGCATGATAAAATCGCTCAGATTCGGGAAGGCTTGGACTCTAACTGGGTTAATTCGGATGAAATGACAAGGGCAGATCTTGAGGATTATCTGGGATGAGTTTGATACTGTGACTTCTGAGGACGTAGACAGGTTACTGGGGAAGCTGAATGTGACCACATGTTGATTGGACCCGTGCCCTTCCTGGCTAGTGCTGGCTACCCAGGAGGTTACACATAGCTGGCTCCAGAGAATTATTAATGCTTCTCTGAGCGAGGGATTCTTACCTCCCGCCTTGAAAGAGGAGGTGGTGAGACCCCTCCTTAAGAAGCCCTCTCTGGACCCGGCTATTTTAGCAAACTACTGTCCAGTCTCCAACCTTCGCTTTTTAGCGAGGGTTTTCAAAAGTGTGGTGGCACGACAGCTCCCACAGTACCTGGATGAAGCTGTCTATCTAGACTCGTTCCAGTCCAGCTTCAGGACTGGATACAGCACAGAAACAGCATTGGTCGCGTTGGTAGATGATCTCTGGAGGGCTCGGGATAAGGGATGTTCCTCTATCCTGGTCCTATTAGATCTCTCAGCGGCTTTTGATACCATTGATCATGGTATCATGCTGCACCAGTTGGAGGGGCTGGGAGTGGGAGGCACCGTATTACAGTGGTTCTCGTCCTACCTCTCTGACAGGTCACAGTCAGTGTTGACAGGTGTACAGAGATTGACCTCGCGGCCCCTTACTTGTGGGGTGCCACAGGGGTCGGTCCTCTCGCCTCTCCTGTTCAACATTTATGTGAAGCCATTGGGGGAGATCATCCATGGTTTTGGGGTGCGATGTCATCTGTACACTGATGACACTCAGCTGTACATCTCCACCACAAACCACCCCAAGGATGCCCTTGAAGTGATGTCCCGGTGCCTTGAGGCCGTGCGGGTCTGGATGGGGAGAAACAGGCTTCGACTCAACCCTTTTTTTTTTATATATATATAAATACTTTATTGAATTTTTCCAAAATAAAAAGATAGTATACAATCTCTATCTTGATCAGAGGTACAGTGTTTATACAATTTGGTGAATCATACGTTGGATAAGTTCCATCCTTAACTATACAATGTTCTACGCAATTAAGTCCAATTCAAGTGCATAACAAGTCATATCCTATGATCATACTTTTATTTTGTTCTTCAACCAGTTATACCAATTTCCCCATACTTCATAATATTTAGAATTCTCCTCATTTTTTAACTCGCTCGTCAATTTTACCATTTCTGCGCACTCTAGAATTTTATTTATTAATATTTCTTCTGAGGGCGTAGATTTATTTTTCCAGAGTTTTGCAAAGGCTAGTCTAGCCGCGGTTGTAATCTGAATTATGAGTTGCGTTTTGTTATTGTTGAGGCCATCTTCAGTCATACCCAAGAGGAAAGATTCTGGGGCTAGGACTATCTCCTGTCCCGTTATTTCAGAGAGCCAGAGTCGGATCTTTAACCAGAACTTTTTGGTCTCAGGACAGGTCCACCATAGATGATAGAAGGTGCCGACCGTTTTTCCACATTTCCAACATGTGACTGGGAGATTTGGGAATATTTTCGCTAACCTAGCTGGGGCTAGGTACCACCTGTGTAACATTTTATAGTGGTTTTCTCTGAATGTTGCCGATTTCGTTATTTTGTAGTTCCTATTCCAAGCCATCTCCCAGTCATTGAAATTAAGTCTATATCCTAAGTTTTTTTCCCAGATACTTAACTGATTTTTTGCTATGGTCTCTGCTCTGTCCTCATCTAATAGGAAATTGTAGATTTTCGATAGCATTTTCTTGTCTGTTCCCCAAATAATTTTATCAAAATGTCCGTGTTTCGCTTCAATACCAAATTTATCTCTATCTTTTTGAAATCTGGAATTTATCTGGAGATAGTTCCACCAATCCAAGTTGAACCCCTGGTCCCTCAATACATCCAAAGGTTTGAGCTTCCCTTCTTCATCCAAAATGTCCTTATATGTGCCCAATTTATAATCATCTCTCCTGTTTGGGGCCACTAAAGCTTCCATAATAGACAACCAGCTAGGTACCTTGGTGTAAATCCTCTGTCTAATTTCCTCCCACGTATGGATAAGTGTCTCCCTAATTTTATGTTTATGAAAATAAGTTTTCCTCCTATTCTTTGTATCCCACAGGTGAGCATGCCATCCTTCAAGGAGATCATGTCCTTCTAGTGTCAAGATTCTCCCATCTTGTAGCTTGATCCACTCCTTTATCCAGATTATTTTTGCCGCCTTTTGATATAATTCCCAGTCAGGGAGCCCAAACCCTCCCAGATTTCTTTTCCCTTGAAGTGTCTTGAAAGAAATCCTTGATTTCTTGCCCTCCCACAGAAAGTTCCTAATATGTTTGTTCAAGTCCAGAAAGAATTTTTTATCTAATGGTATCGGAATGTTTTGGAATAGAAACAAAATTTTAGGTAAGATGTTCATTTTGATCGCTGCAATTTTGCCAATCAGGGACAATTTGAGCCTTTTCCATCTATCAAGGTCTTGATAAGTTTTCTGCAATAGGGGGATATAGTTATCGTCTTTTAATGAGGAGAATCTTGCAGTGATCCATATTCCCAAATATTTTATTTTCTTAACTGCCTGGAGGCCTAATAAATCTTCTAATTCTTTCTTTTGTAGATCTGTCATGTTTTTCACTATTATTTTAGTTTTGTTCTTATTGAGTTTAAGGCCCGCCACTTCTCCATAATCCTGTATTTCCTGCATTAATTTTAAACCGGTTTCTAATGGATCTTCTATTATGAGGGCAACATCGTCCGCAAAAGCTTGGGTTTTGAATGTTTCCTTCCTAATCTTTAAACCCTTAATATCTTTATTAGCTCTAATCTTTCTAAGTAGCACCTCTAGCGCCAAGATATAAAGTAAGGGAGATAGGGGGCATCCCTGCCTCACTCCTTTTTGGATCTGAAATACCTGGGTTCTGTCTCCATTCACTAATATGTTTGCCCTCTGATTTTGGTAAATATTCTCTATCATCTTCCTAAAGTTGGTCCCGAATCCCATTAGGTCGATTTGGTTTATCATAAAGGTCCAATTCAAATTGTCGAATGCCTTTTGGGCATCGACGAACATTAAGGCCAGCTGTTTTTCAGGGTGTTGTTCATAATATTCTATGGTGTTTAAGACTATTCTCAAATTATCTCTAATCTGTCTCCCTGGGAGAAAACCATTTTGATCTTTATGTATCCATCGATTTAAAATTTTTTTGAGCCTCTCCGCAATTATATTCATAAATAATTTGTAATCTGCATTCAGCAATGAGATGGGTCTGTAATTTGATATCTGCTTCGGGTCGGCACCTTCTTTCAGTATGAGCGTCAAATACGCTTCCCTCCAAGAGTCTGGAATTGTTATACCAGCAAGAGCATCATTTAGTATTTCTAACAATTCTAATTTCAGGACATCATCGAATTTTTGATATAATTCCCCGGGGAGACCATCTGGGCCTGGGGTTTTGTTCTTCTTTATTTTAGATAGGGCAGTTTTTAGCTCCTCTATAGTGATCTTTTCGTTTAACATTTCCTTTTCTTCTTCAGAGATTAGAGGTACTTTGGCTTCCAACAAATACTGTTCTACCTTATTTAACTCAATTCCTTCATTTTTGTATAAACATTCGTAAAATTTTCTTATGCTTTCTAATTTGTCTTCTTCCTTCGTCAGCAGGTTACCCTGAGGGTCTTCTAACACTAATATTTGGTTTTTTTCCTTCTCTTTCTTTAATTTATACGCCAGCCATCTCCCCGACTTGTTAGCGTTCTCAAAACAATAATGCTTGGATCTTTTTAATTTTTGCGCCATCTCCTCCTGGTCCAATAAATTCAATCTATGTCTCATCATCAACCACTGTTGTTTAATCGCCTCATCTCCTGGGCATTGCTGGAGTTCATCATCAACTTGTAATAGCTTTTGAGTGAGTTCTTCTCTAATCTTTCTTTTTCCTTTATTTTTGAAGGCGGTATATGAGATGGCTACCCCTCTCACATAAGCCTTCATGGTGTCCCACACAATTTCTTTGGCTGTCTCTCGATTCCCGTTTTCTATGAAGAAGCATTTGACTTCTTTGTTCAATTTAAGTGTAAACTCTTTTTCATTTAACAAATTAATCCTTAAACTCCATCTCTGTTGTATTTTCTTGGTGTCATGGAGCCAACTGATTTCAAGGAGCTTATGGTCTGCCCAAGTATTAGTGCACATGTTAACCTTTTTAATTTCTAGAGCCAATTTTCTGGTAGCCCAGACCATATCTATTCTGGACCAAGAGTTCTGTGGCATTGAATAAAAAGTAAATTGTCTATCCTGGGGGTGTAAAGTACGCCACATGTCTATTAAATTTATCTCGTCCACCAAATCAAAAAAGGTCTTTGGTAAGGGAGATCTTTTATTCTTTTTAATTATGTCACTCTTATAATCGTACTTTGGATCCACAATTCCATTAAAATCTCCTAGCATACATATTTCAATGTGTGCCCATTTTGCCAGCTGTTCATGGAGTTTCCAGTAGAATTTCCCTTGTTTTTTATTCGAGGCATAAACCCCTACCAATAACACCTTAGAATTGCCTCTCGTTATTTCTACTATAAGTATTGTCCCTTTTTCATCTTTATATTTACATTCTGCCTCTATTCCTTTCTTGACATAGATAACGACCCCCCTTTTTCTTTTCTCGGCTAATGAAGAAAATACTTTACCAAATTTAGTATAATTTAGATAGTTGGCTTCATCTTTTTTTATATGGACCTCTTGAATGCAAATTATATCGGGATTTTGTTTCACCAGTTTCGACAATATTATCCTTCTTTTTTTATAATCATTTAAGCCATTCACGTTCAGCGATATGATCTTGGTATCATTCATTCCTGTAATTGGTTTCTGGTCTCTTGTTCTTATTTACCTTTTAAAGTTACTGCTTTCACTGGTCTAGATTTTTTCCCCTTTTCTTCTGTGTCTTCCTTTTTCTTCTCCTCTTCTATGTCTTCCCTTGTGATTTGTTCTTGGGATGTCTCTTCTTCCGTATTTACTATCTCGTTTTCCTCCTTACTGGTTTGTTCCTCTTCTCCTCCCCTTAATTGGTCTAGGAAATCTTGAGCATCGCTTAAACAGTCAATTCTAATTTTCCTCCCTTGCCAAGAAATTAGCATTCCTTCTGGCAAAAGCCACCTAAATATTATGCTTCTCCTGTTTAATTGATTTGTCAAGAATCTGTAGTTTTTCCTCCTTTCCCTCACTCTCCTTGGAATTTGTTTCAAAATATTCACTTCTTTTCCCCCATAGATAATTTTTTCCTCCCGGGCTATATTGTACAGAATGTCTCTAACTTTTTTTCTAGGGAAGCGAACATGGACCTCTCTAGGGAGCCTATTTCTTCTTACGTAATTCGTTTGGACTCTGTACATCTCGTCAATCTCTCGAATTATTTCCTGCTTGTCTTGCTGAAGGGTCTCTGCGATCAACTCAGCCATCTTATCTCCTAAGTCCTCTTCCTTATCTTCCAAGATGTTTTGGAATTGCAGGTAAAACGAGGCCTTATCCATCTCAAGTTGTATCAGGGCGTCTTCTGTTTCTTTATTCTGTGCCGACAGAGTTTGATCCACTATATCCAGTTTTTTCTCATTTTTTTCAATCCTTTGTTCTGCTTTTTGAATTCTATTTTCGTTGCTAGCAATAGCAGTTTGGATCTCATTCATTTTGGAGTCAAGAGCTTGAATGTCTGATTTTAGTTCGGAATGACTGTTCAAAAGTTTCTCTTGCATCGCAAGCATAGTTTCTTGTATTGATAGCAGAGACGATTGTACCGTTTGCAACGTAGGGGTTACAGGGGGTTTATCTGTTTTCTGGAGACCTTCTACTAATTTCTGGATGGCTGGGGAAGACATTGCTAAGGTGGGAATAGATGGCACTTTTTTACCGTTTTTTGCAATTGTTGATGTCAAACTTGCCATTTCTTTCAAAACCGATTTTTGATCTCTTATTATCTCCTCTATCTTTCTCCAAATTATCATCCAGTGGCACTTGCCATGTTTTCTCCGGGGTACTTTCTTAAATCCTTATTTAGCTCCTTTATTGATTCTCAATACGCTCTCAATAAATTCCAGTTAATGCTTAATTTCTAAATTTCTAGATTACTATAGTAGGATAATTAAACGTTTCCAGCAAACAACAATCACTGATTATATAAGTCTTCTCTAGTTAAATTAAGCATTAATAACAATAAATTAATAAATTAATAAATTCTAAGTTCAAATCTTAATATAAAGTATTGATATAAATAAGTTGCTAAATGCTACCAGTAGAGATAATTATTCTAGATTAGATAAGTTAATAACGATGAATTGATAAATTAATAAATTCTAAATTCAGGTCTTAATAAAAAGTTTTGATATAAATAGGTTACTGTGGATATAATATACAATATAATAAGTTAATTAATTAAATACAAATCTAAGTTCTTATTTGTAATCAGTACTTAGTACCTAATTTTTATATATCTATGTTCTATATTCTTAACAATCAACAAGTCTAGTTAATGATAGTTATAAAGTGATATAAAAAACAAAATTTAAATATTAAAGTCACAGATACTCAAAAGGAGGATGGGGGAGACTACATATAAGTGTAAGTATGTTGTTTTATAGTATTTACAAGATTGTAAGTTATAAGTCTTCAGCTCGCCGTTCTGCTGGGCTCCGACGCACCTCGATGGTAAATCTCTCTGCTAGAACGTCTTCTTGTTCGTCTTCTGCTGTTTCTCTTTTCCAGTTCAATGGGCGCACTTCCTGTTTCGCTGAAGGTCTCAATAAACTAATCACTATGTTTCTCCTGCTTCCTTTCCACTCATTCAAAAGACACAAAGCCAGCCACACCGATGGTCTTTTCTTTCTTTCTCTTCCCTCTCACCGCATCCGCCGGGACTCTTTACAAACGCAATCCACTCCCTCTGTTTCTCTCGTCCGCTCGTCGGCTTGTCGGGTCTCCGTGAATACGATCTGCTCTACCCTCTTCGTCGCCGCCTCTCGCCGATCCGAGCACTCCTCTCCCGACTCCACCGATCTCCTCTTTCAACGCTCAATCACTTCAGGTATGGGAAAAAAGGCTTTAAATCTGCCACGGCACCTCTAATCTTCTTCTTAGCTTCCCGTCTTTTGTTGGCTATTGCAGCTTCAAGCCCGCCATCAATGGCCGGCTCACCGCGTTGGATCGACAGAGCCACCTGGTCCAGCGAGAGGTGGTCGCACCCCACGTTCCCACTCGCCTGGCTTCCTCTTTTGTCCGCAGGACTCTCCGGGTCCCGCGCCCCCCAAGGGATCCCCAGAACACGGTGAAAAGAGGTGTTGAGGAGCAGCGAGCACTCACTCAACACCCTGTCGCTGCAAGTCACCAACCGGAAGTCTCGACTCAACCCTTCTAAGACTGAGTGGCTGTGGCTGCCGGCATCCCAGTACAGCCAGTTAGTCCCATCACTAACTATTGGGGATGAGTCATTGATCCCCGCAGAGAAAGCTCGAAATTTAGGCATCCTCCTGGATGCACGACTGTCTTTAGAAGATCATATAAGAGCCATGGCCAGAAGAGCTTTCTATCAGGTTCACCTTACTCACCAATTGCGTCCCTTTCTAGACCGGGACTCATTACGCACAGTCACTCAAGCCCTCGTCATTTCCCGACTTGACTACTGCAATGCTCTCTACATGGGGCTCCCCTTGAAGTACACCCGAAATTTCCAACTGGTCCAGAATGCGGCCACGCGAGTAATTATGGGAGCAACATGGCGCTCACATGTAACACCTCTTCTACGCGAGCTGCACTGGCTTCCGGTGGCCTTCCGAGTGCGCTTCAAGGTGTTGGTTCTTACCTTTAAAGTGCGCCATGGCTTAAGACCTGAGTACTTACGAGACCACCTGCTGGAACCAATTACCTCCCACCAACCAATACACTCTCACAGAGTAGGCCTACTCATAGTACCATCATTAAAACAATGTTGTCTAGTAGTTCCAAGGGAGAGAGCCTTCTCTGTGGGGGCACCTACTCCTTGGAACAAAATACCCCCTGGAATATGAATAATCCCAGATCTTCGCACTTTCTGACATGCCCTGAAGACCTTTCTGTTTCAACAAGCAGGGCTAGTATAAACATCTAAATTCTATGCCAAGGTCTTAGCAGATACACTAAGTTGACTCAATTTATTATTTACTGTTTATAAAAAAAAATAAAAATTATTATATGTATATGAAATCTTATTCTGTTCACCGCCCTGAGTCCTTCGGGAGAAGGGCAGTATAGAAATTCAATTAATAATAATAATAATAATAATAATAATAATAATAATAATAATAATAATAATAATAATAATAAACCCCAGACCACTCCTGAGTGAAGGATTGGAACGTCTGCCAGTTTGAACTGAGGTAACGGAATGTGAGGCAAGTGGCAGTTGGAGCTTTTCAGGTGGGAAGGGGGAGTAGAACATCTAACTCCTTAGAATCAGAGAGTGTTAATATACTATATATGAATATACTGTATATAAAATACTAATGATCTGATGGTCATTTTGAAAAATCCTTTCTTAGTGAGCACTTAGAAGCCAAGAGGAACATATGTGCCAAATTTCAAGTTTGTAGGCTTTACGGGGTGATCGCGGTGTGAGTGGTTTTCACTTATACACTTGTGTGTGTGTGTGTGTGTGTGTGTAGCATATACATACATGTGTATGTGTATATATATATGTATGTATATGTATATGTGTATATCTATATTTATATCTATCGATCTACACATATGTGTGTATACACACACACACACACACATACTTTGTGAATTAAAAATTCTTTCAGCTCTTCTTATATTTACTCTCTGACTTTGAATTTGTTTGGAGAAATATATACAAGTGCTGCCTTCTAGGCAAATTTGAACAATTTACTACACAGAATTAATTTCATTTGGCTTTATACCTGTGGAAATTTATAGATGCTCAGGACATTGGAAATATGATCAAAGAGTTCAGAATCCATCTCTTCAAGAATCGCCAGCAGGTTCTTTTCTTTTCCACATCTGTAGTTTGGGATGTTCTCCTGTCCTGTAGACAGCACATCCAGCATGGCCTCATATGTCATTCTTGCACTGAAAAAGTTCTGATAGATGTTGTAGCCCAGGGTGATGTTGGGTAAGAGCCTTGAATTCTGGTTGACTTCATGAACAGCCAACAAGTAGGGCAGAAGGTGAGAGGTGGTGTTCTCACTGCAACATAAGAAATTTCATTATCTTCAGTTTGGATTTTCATGAAAGCATGTCATATTTACTGTAGCTTTATATCTATATAGTGCAATGCCAAAAAGATAATGTGCTACTATACTTTGAACTATGGTGCTGGAGAAGATTCCTGCAAGTCCCTTGGACTGCAAGGTGATCAAACTGTTCAGTCCTAGAGGAGATCAACCCTGACTGCTCTTTAAAAGACCAAATCCTGAAGATGAAACTCAAATACTTTGGCCACCTAATGAGAAGGAAGAACTCACTGGAGAAGAGCCTAATGCTGGGAACGATTGAGAGCAAAAGAAGAAGGGGATGACAGAGAATGAGGTGGCTGGATGGAATCACTGAAGCAGTAGGCGTGAGCTTAAATGGACTCTGGGGGATGGTAGAGGACAGGAAGGCCTGGAGGAACCTTGTCCACGGGGTTGCAATAGGCTGGACATGACTTCATAACTAACAACAACAACATTCACAGCTTTAGAGTTATTGTCCTATATTCTACAGTTAACTACAGTTAATGTGATTCCTCTGCAACTAAACATTAACTTATCACATAAAGTCTCTTCCCTCCTTGAATTTGGTTTTTAAAAAGTATCCCTTTTATTTAAACCAAAAGGAACAGGGAAGCCACTAAAGTGGCAAACGTGTTAAAGGGTGGAAAGAAAGAGCAGAGAGGGTGGTAGGAATTACAGAGTAAATGTAAGGAAGGGGAAGAAACATTGGGGAGAAAATTCAAGAGATCTCACTCTGTTCTAAGGTATCATTCAATCACTTAATTGGGAGTTTCTGTTTAATTATTCTTAATAAATAAATGAAATAGATATGAATAAATAAGTTGCTGACTCTCCACAGTCCCAAGGTAGTCATTTTGAAAGGAGGCAGAACCCCATCCAGGCAAGATTCATTCAACTTAAAAAGAAACTTTGCAAACTCAGGTTTTACAAAATCATCAGGTTCCCAGGAGCCTTTCCTCTAAAGCAAATTGGGATGAGCAATAATGTCTTGCCTTTCTCAAGGTGAGGAATAGGGGAAAGGAAATCATTCCTAAAAAGACATTGGAGGTATGTGGTTGGAGAAGATGACACAGCAACATATCAATTTAAAACCTGAACTATTCCTGTTGGGGATTCTACCAGAAGCTTATAGTAAAGAAAATGTATACTTGATCATTCATTTAATAACTGCAGCTAGATTTGTACCATGTTTCCCCCAAAATAAGACCCTGTCTTATATTTTTTTAATCCTGAAATAAGTGCTTGGCCTTATTGCCATGAGCTCAAAAGCCTGATTGGGCTTATTATCAGGGAATGTCTTATTTTGTGGGAAACAGGGTATTTGCACAAAATTAGAAAAGTGAAAAGATCCTCACGGATGAAAATATGATTAAGAAAATATTAGAATGTACAGAAATGAATAGATTAACACTTGCAATCAAAGGAAAGGAAGAATCTCATTATTACAATATATGGGAGTTATTCTATCAGTGGTTAGAGAATAAATATGAAATTAAGAAGAGGAATGTTATAATAATAGGTATGTTTTTTTTTTCCATTTTTTAAAAAAGTTTTTTTATTTATAATACAAATTAAAAACAATGGACATAGTGTGACATCTCCGGTTTAAACATTTTCATCAAATTTTGTCATATAAATAATACACTTATTTACACTAATTATCACATTTCAAATACGTATATTCTTTCATCCATATAAATTATTTCAATATCTAATTCAGTCGTATCTATCATAACAAATTAGCATAAAAACTTCCAAACATTTTACTCGTCAATGGTCCTATATCCCAGCATTTCTCGTTCTTTCCAGCCAATAATAAAATTTGTTCCAGATTTCATAATACTCTGATTCATCCTTATCTTTAAGTTCCAAGGTCAGTCTGTCCATTTCCACACAAAATATTTTTTAGCTAACACTTCTTCTTCTGTGGGAGTCTCTTTGTTTTTCCATTTTGTGCAAAAGCTAATCTTGCTGCTGTTAGAATGTGTAATATTAGGTAAATTGTGCTCTTATTGTATTTACCCTCAATAATACCCAGCAAAAAGAATTCTGGTTTTGCTTCTATATTTTGCATTAGTATCTCCTCTATCCATTGTCTTATCTGGTGCCAAAATCTTTCAGCTTTTGGGCATTCCTACCACATGTGATAAAAGGTCCCTGGCACTACCTCACATTCCCAACACATTGATGAATGTTTTTTGCTTATTTTTGCTAATCTTGTGGGTGGGGAATGCCAAGTAAGTTATGTTCCATGAGAAATAACTAACAGTAAAACTATATCTCTTTTTTTTAAATAAGTGGCTAGTAGCTAACTTGTTGACTTCAGGCAACATCCTAAATCAGAGTACAATGAGATTGGAGATGTTGTGACAATCTGTGACTGCCTTAGCATGTTTTTTTTTTTTAATAAGTATAAACTAAACAGAACAATGAAACGTACAAAACATAAAAACATATAAACATCCATTTCAATACATGTCGAGTTTGTCACAACTATAATATACATTTCTCTTTGTATTTTGACTCTTCCTTATTTGGTCATTCCCTTTTATCTATCTAATATTGATCTTTGTTGACCTATGTCTGTTCTTTGTTTCCATCATATTATATTTGGTCATTTTATTTACTTCCTATTGCTTCATCTCTTTCCTATCTTTCAACCAACTATATCACTTTTCCCATACTAAGTAAAAGTCATGTTCTTCCCTATTTTGTAATTCCTTTGTGAGTCTATCACAAATATAATAATATAATATAATAAATATAATAATATTTATATTAAATATAATATAATAAATATAATAATAGGTATGTTAAATATTAGTAGTATTATAAGAATAGATACAAATAATGAATATGGTGGTAAATATTAATTGTCATGACACAAAAATACATACTCTGATGACACACTGTTTACTGAAAGAGGGAATTTTTGTATTAAAAGAAAAATTTAAAAATTATATGTGTGTGTGTGTATATAGAAAAGACATTGGAGCAGGTAAAATCAATCACCAGAATCCTTGGACAAGCTGACAATTACCTTTTCAGTTGGTGGGTTGGAGGCTTGGAAAATGAAAATTGATACAATCGAGCTACGACTCCAGACATTATTCCAGTAATCCAGTAGTCTCCTGGCTTGTAGTAATGGAACCACTCCTTTTCTTCTATGATCACCTTAAATGGACATTTCATCAGTGTACCGGCACAGGGAATTTGAGACAGAAACTGAAACAGAAAAAGCTGTGTATGCAGCAGCAGCAACATTTGACATACAGTATACTGCAGGAGATCCTTCCTAGAGTTCTTTCTTCAGCACAGAGTTAAATCTCAGAGATCACAAAAAACCCACAACTACAGTGAAGAAGGTCCAGTTTGCCTCCAGATTTGGAAAAGCTGCCTCCAGATTTGGAAGAGCTATCTGCAATTTCAGACTGCTACAGTATTTGCTCAGCTATACCCCAAACTCTGATTTCATCGCAGGAGGCTGTTACAAATCAGATTATTACATGCTGTCTATCCCATTTGTTGTCACATTGATTGGCAACTAATTGTAGTGGTGGAAATCCCATGAACCTTGTTCAAAGGAGAATAAATAATCATGATTTTAATCATTAGAAGGGGAATTGGGAATGAGCCTTGGCCATAAAAGTGTGCCGTTGGAGAAAAGTGTTTTGTTTGACTCAGGAGAATAATCCTAATTTGAGAGTTGAGAAAGGAACAATTCAGGGAAGTTTGATTGTTTTTAGTCTCCAAACTTATTCTTGAGATTGTAAAGATTAAAATGTGGAAAAACAGTTCAACACTCTTGAACTAGGCAGTGGGCCATTATAATTCCTTCTTATTTTGTCTGGTGTGGATGAGGCCATCTTCTTCAATGAAGGTTAGATCAGAGATGGTATTCAGTAGGTTCTGACCAGTTCTGGAGAACCAGTAGCAGAAATTTTTAGTAGTTCGGAGAACTGATAAATACCACGTCTGACGGGCCCCGCCCCCATCTATTCTCTGCCTCCTGAATCCCAGCTGATCGGGAGGAAATGGGGATTCTGCAGTAACCTTTCCGTGGAGTGGGGAGGGAATGGAGATTTTACAGTATCCTTCCCCTGCCATGCTCACCAAGCCACACCCACCAAGCCATGCCATGCCCACTAAACTACACCCACAGAACTGATAGTAAAATAATTTGAATCCCACTGCTGGGTTAGATAATCCAGAATGGCTAATTCCAGATCATAACATATTGAACAACCTATTGGAGCCCCCTGTTAAATGTCTTGTATCTTTCAAAATGTAGAAGAGACTATCAGGGCCAAATTGTATATATTTGTTTTAATTGGTTTTAAATTTTATAAATTCATGTGTTTTAATGTGGCTGTACACCACCCTGAGTCCTCTGGGAGAAGGGTGGTATAGAAATCCAATAAACTCTAAACTCTAAACACTCAGTCTTCATGGTTATAAAGCAATGGTGGGTTGCTCCTGGTTTGCACCATTTCGCAAGAACCGGTAGTAAAAAAATTTAGTAGTTCAGAGAACCAGTAATAACATTGGCTGGCCACGCCCCTGAACTGGTCCCCAGCCCGGTCGCCGCTTGCTTACTCCACCCACCTCATCAGAGGCTTTTTTTTTTTAACTTTTAAAAACATTTTTTCTGCAACCTCTTCAGCCAAAGAGGTTATAGGAAAAAAAATCCTTTTAAAAGACTCTGGTGATCCCAGCAGATTTGCCTGATCGTCAGAAGCTTCTAAAAGCATGTTTTCCTGCAACCTCTTCAACCGAGGAGGTTGTAGGGAAAAAAATCCCTTTAAAAGCGTCTGGCGATCCCAGCAGATTTGCCTGATCCTCAGAAGCTTCTAAAAGCATGTTTTCCTGCAACCTCTTCAGCCGAGGAGGTTGTAGGGAAAAAAAAAATCCCTTTAAAAGCTTCTGGTGATCCCAGCAGATTTGCCTGATCCTCAGAAGCTTCTAAAAGCATTTTTTTCTGCAACCTCTTAAGGTTGTAGAAATAATGCTTTTAAAAGTAAAAAAAAAAAAAGTTGGCCATGCCCAATCACATTACCCCCCAAGCCACGCCCATAAAATAAGCCATGCCTACAGAACCGGTAGTAAAAAATATTTATAACCCATCCATGTTATAAAGATCTTGTCAAATTTCCCTGGGGCATTAATCTGAAACAATGGCATGTTACTGACTTCTTCACGATAGCAATAGCAATAGCAGACTTATATACCACTTCACAGTGCTTTTACAGCCCTGTCTAAGTGGTTGACAGAGTCAGCCTATTGCCCCAAACAATCTGGGTCCTCATTTTACTGACCTCGGAAGGACAGAAGGCTGAGTCAACCTTGAGCCGGTGAGAATTGAACTTCCAAATTGCAGGCAGCCAGCAGGCAGCAGAAATAGCCCACAATACTGCATTCTAACCACTGTGCCTCCTCCTCCTCCTCCTCCTCCTCCTGATATGATGACATTTGCTGTCTCTTAGACAAGGTATTTAGTAGGGAACCAAGAGATGATGCTATATGAGTACAATACCACAATGGTGGAAGGTGAAGGGCTAAACAAAATTTGAGGACCTGAGCCCAAGGCCACTGCTATATGATGTACAGGTATGAGTTCTTCTGCTAAGTGTGCACCTGAGACCTCTCTCCATTGAATCCTCCGAAACCATTTGATGGAGTGTAAATTAATAAATAAATTAGTCATATATATATTGCCTGGACAATCAGTTGCTTCAAGGATGAAGCTCTGATTCCAAAGGTCTAGTCTCCAAAGTATGGACTCCAAAGATATGGGCCAGCTGTGCAGTGGTGGGATTCAAAAAATTTTCACTACTGGTTCTGTGGGCATGGCTTGGTGGGCATTGCAGGGGAAAGATACTGCAAAATCCCCATTCACACCCCACTCCAGGGGAAGGATACTGCAGAATCCCCATTTCCTCCTGATCAGCTGGGACTTGGGAGGCAGATAATAAATGGGGCGGGGCCAGTCAGAGGTGGTATTTATCGATTCTCTGAATTACTCAAAATTTCTGCTACCGGTTCTCCAGAACTGGTCAGAACCTGCTGAAACCCACCTCTGCAGCTGTGGTTCCTGACAGAATCCACCTGTGAGCTCTGTGCTATGAGGCTCCCACCAGGTTTGAAGACAGGTATCCCCAGAAAACCATGTGTGGCATTGCAGAAATTATGCACACAGTTATTACTACAATGGACTTTCAGTCTCATATTGTGTTAGACTCTGTACTTTGGAAGACTACCACCACCATTACAGTCTTGGCCAGCAAGGAAGACACAGCAACTGAAAAAACAACACTGAAAATGGTTTGTCGAAGGAGACAGGTTATTTTCATGGGGCAACCAATGAATAGAATGGAGGTCAAGAAAGAAATCAGGAGTGAAACCAGGAGGATGTAGTTGAATACATGATTGTTGACTTTATTTATGGGAGTTTCTTAGTATTTAATGACGATTCCCAGGATAAAGGCAGTAGTTATGGATAAAGCAATGACAAAGAGAGTCAGGATGATACCCAGTATTTCTTTATAAGATAGGAAAATGATAACTTTAGGGAAACATTTATTTTGATTCAAAGTGGGAATACTGAACATCTGGGCATTTTTCACAATGGGCTGCATCTGAAATAGCAACATCAGTAGCACTTAGACTTATATACCACTTCATAGTGCTTTTACAGCCCTTGCTAAGTGGTTACAGAGTCAACATATTGCCCCCCCCCCCAACAATCTAGGTCCTCATTTTACCCACCTTGGAAGGATGGAAGGCTGAGTCAACCTTGAGCCAGTGAGATTCAAACTGCTGTTGTGCAGCTAGCAGTCAGCTGAAGTAACCTGCAGTACTGCACTCTAACCACTGCACCATCACACAAGCAACCCACAAATCCCACAATTTTGTAGCATGCATAAACAAAGCATTAAAGATTTATTTTAGGTTGGTCTCATTGTCACACTACCTGGTCTTTTCTTAAAGGATTAGTTGAATTTTCTGCTGTACTAATTTCTGCAAAGATCTGATTCCCGCACACAGGAATGCCTATATACATTTCCAAAACAAATGTCTGGGCTTCTAGGGCACTTTGTGGGAGACAAAAACTGGCAAATTAATAGCAATGTAGGTCCCCCAGAACATGGAAGTCTATGACAGCCTAGGAGGTTAAACAGGATTGGACCTGATACAGATTTGAATAGTATCCTTTCATTGCTTCTTAGCCACCTACCTTCCTGGGTGGAGATTGTTCCTTCCATTAATGGAAAACAGTCATTAGATAAGGTCAATGGAAGTTAAAAGGGATTAGACTTAGACTGTGGAAATGTAATGACATTAGGCCAGACCTGGTCATTTTAGGGCCTACAGGTGGTCCCAGTCTGGCCTGCAATGTCTGCAGCATCAGTGTTGGGAGGCAGGGCATTGGGAGCATTGGGGGCAGGATGTTGATGGGCCCAAAGTGTCAATGTGGTGTTGGTGCAGAGGGCAGGATAGGCAGAGTGGCACCAAGGGCAGGGTGGCAGCAGCATCAGGGATGGAGGTGGTGGTAGTGTTGGAAGCAGGGGGCAGCATTGCGGGGTTTGACAGCAACAGTCTTCTGCAACAGTACCAGTTTCTCATGTATGGCTTTAAAGGTCAAAACCAACACTTTGAACTGCATTTAGAAGCTAATAAGGACCAAAGGAAGTCAGCGCAGAATCCCTTTGACCTACCAAAAGCTGAGTAATTGCGTTCTAGTCCAATTGAAACTGCTGAATGGTCTTTGAAGAAACACCCATGTACAGTACTTTGGAGTAGTCCAGAAAAGGGGCTTGAGTTACTTGGAAAGTTCCAGATAGTGTTGTAAAAGATGTACTAGACAGATCTGGGAAAAGGTAGAAGAAAAGAAGAAAAAACATGACCAGCATCAAGGTGGATAGACTCAACTAGTGTCAAAGTGTGTGTCACTGAGATATATGAAGGCCTAAATTATGGACAGATCATCCTGAAGATGGTCCAGCTATGATGTCAGTAGATGTTGATGCCCACACGAGAGTTGATAATCAATCCATATCCATTTATTTTCTATATAGGCCTAAAGAATGCAACATTCAAAACAATTCTTTTTTTTTTTTAATTTTTTTTTTTTTTTAAAACACATGACAAACATACAATACATCTTTTCGAAATAGAGCATTGATCCGGTCATGAATTTGTTCAACTTTTTGTTCCATCTTTGACACAATTTTATTGTTATTGCCATAACATTTATTTCTTAATCTTGGCTCACATATCTCAACTATTACTATCTTATAGTAAGCTTACTCATGTTGACTTAATCAAAACGGTTACCCTTCTATTAATCCACCTTAAATCTTAATTCAAATAATACCTCATAATACATTTCATAATTATTATCCTAAATTCTCACTATTAACAATACAGTTCAAACACGTTTATATTTCTGAATCTTATTTCAATTTCTAAAACTTCCCTACATTTTGTTATTACTTCATATAATATTCATTAAATCTTTATTTAATTATTACTTCATCAAATTTAAATCTTATCTCTAATCTTAAAAATATACCAATTTAACAGTTAAACAGAGTTCTTAATTCAAATAATGCAACATAATACAATTCCCAATTACTTCCCTAAATTCTGTCTATTTAACAATACCATTTATATAAAAGCCAATTAAATCACTTCGATTTTCTTTTCTTTTTTGCTTAGATAAATATATTGTTGAAAATATTCAAATTATTACAATTATTATAGGTATTTAAATGGTATCCCTATTATTATACCCATCAATTTTCTCAAATAATACCATCCAACATCTTAATAAAAATTAATTCATTATGTCCATTAATATTCAAAACAATACTGATGTCACCTGGAAGTAATCATTCTGGAAAATCTGACCACCTTCATTGAAGAAGATGGTCTCATCCACACAGGACAGAATAAGAAGAAATTAAAATGTCTCCCCTGGGTAGTGAAAAAGTATTCAATTTACCACATGACAATCTTAGGAGTCTAACCAGGCTCAAGGTTGACTCAGCCTTCTATTCTTCCCATTTCGGTAAAATGAGGACCCAGATTGTTGGGGGCAATAGGCTGACTATGTAAACTGCTTGGAGAGGGTAGACTAGACTAGACCTGACTAGACTAGACTAGACTAGACTAGACTAGACTAGACTAGACTAGACTAGACTAGACTAGACTAGACTAGAATAGAATAGAATAGAATAGAATAGAATAGAATAGAATAACAGAGCTGGAAGGGACCTTGGAGTTCTGTATACCATTTTATTCTTGTTGAGTTCATTCTTGTTGAGTGCTGGGTTCTGGACACTTTGATATGTTAAACAATTGGAGGGAGGAAATGTTTCTCATCTTTGCAGATAACCTAGAAGAGGCTAGAATAGATTCGATGACAATGACAGAAATCAAAATTAGGACAATCTAGAATCCTGATTTAGCATAAATCAGGATTCTAGTGAGTGAAACCGATCAGTATGTGAATAAAAATACATTGCAATTGCTTTCCTTTTCCAATGCTTTCTCAATATCCAAAGAGAGATAGTGTAGAAGGCAGAGGAGATGGCATTGAGAGACCATTATCAAGACAAGGTCAGATAAAAGTAGTATTGATTTATATGATATAGCTTTCCTAATCTGTAATACACTGAAGGGCTGACTGACAAAAAGACAAAGACAAAGAAAGGACACATGCACAAAAACAAATTTATATATTTATAGGTAAAGGTTTTGGTGGGTATAGGTAAAGATTTCCCCTGTCAGTCATGACCAACCCAAGGGGCGGTGCTCATCTTTGATTAACAAATGAAGAGCCTTTATCTGAAGATGCTTCCATGGTCATGTGGCTGGCATGACTATGCACTGAAGATGCATGGAACATTGATATTTTCCCACTGAAGTGGTACCTATTTATCTACTTGCATTTACATGCTTTTGAATTGCTAGTTTGGCAGGACACACACAGAGACAAACAGACACTGTATGTACAGTATATGGAAATGGAAATGGATATTGAAATGGATATGGACATGGATAAAAAACAGGAACCAATTTTAGTACTCATAAGCACATCTTCATTGTCACATTAGGAGTCTACATTATTTTTCCCCCAAATCATTGAAGACTGTAAAAAATAATAATTTCTCTCATTGATTTATTAAAAGGGACAGAGAAATAAATTAAAGTTGCTCTAATGTTCATGTTGATATTTTATCTATTCTTAATATACTGTATAGAATGTTATCTATCTCTCTGTTTTTCTCTTTCCTGATATCTCCCATCCATGTATCTCATTTATCTATCATCTATCTATCTATCTATCTATCTATCTATCTATCTATCTATCTATCTATCTATCTATCTATCTATCTATCTATCTCATTTGTCTATCTATCTATCTATCTATCTCATTTGTCTATCTCATTTATCTACCTATGAATGATCTTACATTATTGAGCCAGAAGAGATCAATCAAATATATCCATTATCTATTTTTTTTAAAAAAAGTCAGAACATCACCCCAGAAAGTAACATATAACACCAGCACATCAACCTATATAGTAACAAAAACACACATCATCATTAGCCATAGTCTTCAATTTAATCTAAAACCATATCAGAACATCTCTGGTCACAGTTTATCTGTCCTGGTGTCGAGTCCTACCGGAGCTCGCCATCAATGGAGGGTGTGGGAGGAAAAGGAGTGGAGATAAGCAGCCGCAGCGAACACACAAATAGTTCCTGGATAGCAGCATTCAGGGCGATGATTGATGACATTGCTGGGCCTCTCCGATTCTGCTGTCCTCGCTGCTCTGGTGCTCGCAGCTGTTACTGTTAAGGGAGTGGGGGGGGTGCTTGATTGATAATCACCGGATGTATGTTTAAGGGGCTGAGTTTTTGTTAAATAGCACTGTGGTGTGATTACACCCAGCGCTGACTTTGAACCAAAACACCGACTTGTACTTTACTTTTGACTGCAAGCTTATCATTGCCAAAGTAAACCCTGATTCTCTGTGCGTTACTGGTGATTATTTCCTATCGCAGTTCTGAACGAACGACAAGCCGAGACAAAGTCAGCGCTTGGTTCCTTTTCGCAAGAGGTGAGGAGTCCCTGTGGCTTTGCAGCAAAGGGGGATATGGCAGAAGGGACAGCCTTGGAAGAGCAGGAGTGTGGTGGAGATGTGGAGCGCTGGAGGGAAAGACGATGGACTGAGGAGGATGAAGGGGATTGGGGGTATCCTGCCTCATCCGGTCCCAGCACCATGGATATGCTACGTGAGCGTTTTGGGGAATCTGGATTTCGTGACGCCCCATCCTGGCAGCCCTGGGTTGCAGGGCTGGAGCCTCCAGGTTCTTCTTGGCAGGATACAGGGGTGACTGCTTCGGAGACCCAATTCCGGCTCACAAGTCCTAAATTGAGGATGGAGCGGACCTCTAGACGATCCATGGACCAACCCCCTCCAGAACAAGACCAAGGTGCCTCGTCGGGAGACCTTGGAGCCGGTCCTGAGCCCCAACCAATGCAATTGGCAGGGGGCTTACCTGTTGGGAGTCGCAGGGCGACGAGGGACCGACCTAGGCAGGACAGGAGAGCGACTGGAGCAGCGAGGACCCCAGGCCCCATGCCTTGGCCTCCGGGGGCCCCGCCGGGGCTGTGGGTCCCGCAGGCCGTTTGGGGACCGCCTGCCCTGCAGACTTCCTTTGACGGAAGCCCTGAACGAGTGGCTCTTTTCTTAAGCCAGGTGATAAGCCATATGGACCAATATGGACAGTGGTATCCCTCCCAGTGGGCTATGGTGGTTGCTGTTACGGGGGTCCTGACGGGAGAAGCGGCTGAGTGGGTGGCAGGCCTCCATGCTAAACATGCAAGGGAACTCGTGGACATGGGACGATTTCTGGAGGCTCTTCGTGCCAGATTTGAAGACGAAACAAGCGCCCAGGTTGCAGAGGGGGATTTGTTTGCGCTTAAGCAACGGGGCGTACCAGCAAAGGAGTATGTACAGGAGTTCCGAAAGATTGCGGCTCGGTTGGTGGGGTGGCCAGAACGTCTTCTGGTGCACCAATTCCATAAAGGACTAGACCGTGATTTACGGCAAGCCTGCGTGTACCGGGGCTTGCCCCCCAAGTTGAGTGTGTGGTACAAGGCAGCCATCGAATTGGACGTCGGTCTCCGAGAATTCCGTATACGGGGTGAAGGGGTTGCAAGTCAAGGAAAACGACCAGCAGAACGCACACAACCACCCAAGGAGACTAAACCGAATGCTGGCTCCGGCTTGGGGGAAAGGATCCAGCGGCCTGCGTTTCGTTGCTTCAGATGTAATCGCCTTGGTCATCGAGCAGCTGACTGTCCTCATCCCATGCCCCGCAACTCGGACCAAAACCCCCCTCCTAGAGCTGTGTTGAGAGGCAGAGGCCGACCAACATCCGAACGGTCCCAAATGACTCAAACATCCTGTATGGAGAGGGATCCCCTGGCTACAGATACTAAGAAAGTGGTGGCGGAAAAATTCCCGATTGTGGCTGGGGATAGTGATGACGACGATGAGGACCAACACGACCCGATGGTGAGCGACCCCATCCGACCTTTTGTGGTACCAGTCGTACTCCGAAACCCACGGGCAACCACTGGACGCCGATATGAGGCATTGATTGACTCAGGGTGTACTCGTTGTTTAATTCGTAGGGCAATAGTTGACGAACTTGGGCTGCGGGTTGTGCGGTTGAGAACCCCTATTACATTTGAACAAATGGATGGTTCATTGCTGGGAGGGGCACCAGTGACTCATATAACAGAAAAGGTGCACCTCGATATTGGGGAGCATACCGAAACTATTCGGTTTATTATAGTGGAGAAAATGTTAGAACCAGTAATTTTAGGATTAGCATGGTTGGACAAGTGGGCTCCTACGATATGGTGGGAAGGGGGTTTTCGCAAACTTCGATTACCGTTGGGACCTCCCCCTACCAAGGAGGAAAAGGAGCCAGCAGGGGGAATAGAAGTAGAGAGCCCACCAGCAGACACGACGTATCCTAATGTGTATAAGGATCTCGCCAGAGTCTTTAGTGAGGAGGAATGTGAGACCCTGCCTCCTCACCGGCCTACGGATTGCAGTATTGAGTTAATACCCGGGGCGAAGCTACCCAAGCCCCGGATGTATTCAATGACACAACCCGAACTAAAAGAATTACGAAAATATATAGACAAGAACTTGGCCCGGGGTTTTATCACACCTAGTCGATCAAAGATGGCTGCCCCTGTCCTGTTTCGTGGGAAGAAAGATGGGGGTTTACGCTTATGCGTTGACTTCAGAGGTCTCAATGCGGTGTGCGTGGAGCCCCTCTATCCACTTCCTTTAATGAAGGACCTGTTAGCTGCCCTAGCCACCGGTCGTATCTTTACGAAACTCGACCTACGCGAAGCGTATTATAGGATACGAATCAAACCAGGGGATGAGTGGAAAACAACATTCAATTGTCCCTTGGGAAGCTATCAGTTCCAGGTCATGCCGTTCGGACTACAGGGCGCCCCTGCGGTGTTCATGCAGTTCATCAATGAAGTGCTGCATGAACATCTGTACAGGGGTGTCCTTGTATATTTGGATGACATCTTAATTTACACGCAAACTGAAGAGGAACATATATCTCTGGTCCGACAGGTCTTAGACAAATTATTAGCTGCTAGGCTGTACGTGAAACTATCCAAATGTGAGTTTCACAAAAAGAGGATAGATTATCTAGGCTATAGAATATCAGAGAGCGGGGTAGAGATGGATCCCAGAAAAGTCCAGGCAGTGCTTGAATGGCAGGCCTCTAGAACCAGAAAGCAATTGCAGAGCTTTCTAGGCTTTGCAAACTTCTATCGGCAGTTCATTCCCAGATTTGCTGAAATAGCCCTACCACTAACGGATCTGTTACGGACCAAACCGGCCACGGCTAAACCAAAGCCGGGACAAGCGTTGACGTGGTCGTCAGCGTGTCAAATGGCTTTCAAGCAGTTAAAAACACTCTTTGCTCAAGAACCAGTACTCAAGCATCCAGACCCAACGCAGGCATTCGTAGTCCAGGCAGATGCTAGCGACGTGGCTGTAGGAGCAGTACTCCTACAAAGAACACAGCAGGGAGGGTTACAACCTTGTGCCTATACGTCTAAAAAGTTAACCACGACAGAGCGGGCATGGGAGATCTGGGAAAAAGAGGCATTCGCGGTCCGTTGGGCGTTGATGACATGGCGACATCTCTTGGAGGGGGCGTCTCATCCTTTTGAGGTATGGACGGACCATAAAAACTTAGAAGCCTTACAAACGCCCAGGCGACTATCTCCCAAACAGATAAGGTGGGCACAATATTTTCAGCGTTTCTCTTTCCGGTTGCGGTATGTTCCTGCTGGGAAAAACTTCCTGGCTGATGCGCTGTCCCGGATGCCACAGTATAATAGCAAGCGAGAGGAAGTGATAGAACCTCTAATTGCACCTTCCCAAATCCTATTAAGACTTACAGAAGTAGATGGTCACTTACGTACCGAGTTTAAAACAGCTTTACAACAGGATCAATGGGTAATCCAAAACCCCTCTATGGTTAGCTATAATGATGGAATAGCGTGGAGGGAGAATAGAATATATGTTCCAGAACGTTTACGGAACGTAGTGTTATGCAGGTGCCATGATGCCAAGTCAGCAGGCCATTTTGGGTATTTAAAAACTCTACACCTTGTGAGGAGGCAATTCTGGTGGCCACGAATGCGTAAGGACATAGAAACATACATAAAAGGTTGCACAACCTGTGCAACCGCCAAACCCTGGTCTGGACGACCGTTAGGACTATTACAGACAGTCGCGAATCCTAGCAGGCCTTGGGAAGAGATCGCTATGGATTTCATAGTCGATCTCCCCCCTAGCCATGGCCACACTGTAATTTGGACGGTGGTAGATCTGTTTTCGAAACAGGCCCACTTTGTGCCATGTAAAAGCATACCATCCGCGCGACAATTAACCGAACTCTTTTTACAACATATCTATCGTCTCCATGGAGCACCTAAGAGGATTATATCCGACCGCGGTGTTCAATTCACCTCTAAATTTTGGAGACGATTTGTCCGTTTAATTGGGTCCTCTCAAGGGTTAAGTTCAGCATTCCACCCGAGCACTAATGGGGCGGCTGAACGGGCCAATGCCATGGTCGAAAGATATATCAGATGCTACGTTTCTTACCAGCAGACGAATTGGTCAGGACTCCTGCCTTTCGCCGAAGTGGCATATAACAACATACCTCACCGCAGTACTGGGTTCTCCCCTTTCCAAGTAATATATGGCCGAGAGTTTTCAGCCATTCCAGAGTTAGATCCCCCTATGACAGACGGTGACACGCCACGCGGTTGGGCCGATAAAATTAGTCATGTATGGCCAAGTGTAAAAACAGCATTACAAAAGGCAGCAGACGAGTACAAAAAATATGCAGACAAGAAAAGAGCTGATCCAAAACCATTCCGGATAGGAGACAAAGTATACTTATCTACAAAATACCTTAAACTCCGACTGCCCAGTAAAAAATTAGGACCTAAATATATAGGACCATTTCCCATAACACAAGTCATCAATCCCGTAACCGTAGCTCTTAAACTTCCCCCTCTGTTCAGTAGGATACATCCCGTATTCCATAGCAGTTTGGTGAAACCGGTGACGACAGAAAGGCCAGGTACCTCGACTACTCCACCGGGTCCCGTGCATACCAACCAATATGAGATAGATCGAATATTGGACTCCAGGGTTCGTAGGGGGATGTTACAATATCTTGTGCGGTGGAAAGGATATCCTATAACACAGGCCTCGTGGGTGGCAGCACCCGATGTTCACGCTGCCCGATTGATACAACGGTTCCATCGGAAATACCCAGACAAACCTAATACAGGATCGTAACAGTGACTAACATTTGTATGCTTTCTATTTATTGGTGAGCTCCCGGTAGGGGGGGCCGCCTGTCGAGTCCTACCGGAGCTCGCCATCAATGGAGGGTGTGGGAGGAAAAGGAGTGGAGATAAGCAGCCGCAGCGAACACACAAATAGTTCCTGGATAGCAGCATTCAGGGTGATGATTGATGACGTTGCTGGGCCTCTCCGATTCTGCTGTCCTCGCTGCTCTGGTGCTCGCAGCTGTTACTGTTAAGGGAGTGGGGGGGTGCTTGATTGATAATCACCGGATGTATGTTTAAGGGGCTGAGTTTTTGTTAAATAGCACTGTGGTGTGATTACACCCAGCGCTGACTTTGAACCAAAACACCGACTTGTACTTTACTTTTGACTGCAAGCTTATCATTGCCAAAGTAAACCCTGATTCTCTGTGCGTTACTGGTGATTATTTCCTATCGCAGTTCTGAACGAACGACAAGCCGAGACCTGGTTCCAGAACTTTTATTAATGTCATAATATAAATTCAGATTAGGACAATTGAAGGATATGATTATTTCAGATAGTTTGAGTTGTTTTAGAAACTTTAATACTCAATTATAATAATTTTTATAATTCAAAATTCTCATGGAATGAAGAAAGGTAAGTGACAATACATAAAACATTACTTCAGAGTATGTGATTTTATGCTGCATGTAAACTATACAAAAATAAACACCAACACAAAGAAACTTAATGATTTTTTATCCTCAGATGTTCTTTGGTGTTCATGTCAGGTCTCAGGATAATAATGTAGCATTTGGGGATAAAGATGCAGCCCAGTAAACCCAGGCCAGAGGCCAGGATGGAGAAGATCTGCACAGCTACCATGTATTTCCCCTTGGTGCTCAGATATGTGGGAACAAAGGAGATCCAAACGCTACAAAAAACCAACATGCTGAAGGTGATCAGTTTGGCTTCATTAAAAGCCCCTGGCAGATTTCGAGCCAGAAATGCCACCAAGAAACAGATGGCAGCCAAAAAACCCATGTAGCCAAGAGCAGAGTAGAACATGGTGACAGAGCCTTCATTGCACTGCAGCAGGATGTGTTCTGGTTGGGAATGAAAGTCAGAATCTGGGAATGGGGGAAAGACTCCCAGCCACATCATACACAGGCCTACTTGAATACCAGAGCAGGATAAAACAATAGAGTTGGCCAGACTCTTCCCCAGCCATTTCCTCATGCTGCTGCCTGGCTTTGTGGCCAGAAAGGCCACCACCACCATGACAGTCTTGGCCAGCAAGGAAGACACAGCAACTGAGAAAACAATACTGAAAATAGTTTGTCGGAGGAGACAGGTTATTTTCACGGGGCGACCGATGAATAGAAGGCAAGTCAAGAAAGAAAGCAGGAGTGAAACCAGGAGGATGTAGGTGAGTTCACAGTTGTTGGCTTTGACTAAGGGAGTGTCTCGGTATTTCATGAAGATTCCCAGAATAAAGGCGGTGATTAGGGACAAAGCAATGGCAAAGAAAGCCAGGATGAGTCCCAACAATTCTTGATAGGATAAGAAGCTTATATTTTTGGGGACACACTGATCTCGATTCTTATTGGAATATTGGTCATCTGGACACTTTTCACAATGGGCTGCATCTGAGAAAAAAAAATGCTTAGCATGAATCTGTTTCTGCAGCTGTAGGAGCATGAAAACCGCACCAGAAATCAGTTACTTCATATTCAAAGAATATTTCTGCCCAGTGATATTATACCACATTAGTTAAAATAATCAAACAGTCTTTTTAAAAGATGAAGATGAATGGGATTATCAGCTCTCAAAACTTGTCCTCTTTTCCAAAACCAAGAAAAAAGTAACAACTCAATAGAAATCAGTAACCTTTCATTATATATTTTAATGCCCTCAACATCATCCAAATTTGGTGATAGTGCCCAATCTTGGAAGCTTGTGGATGCCTTCAAGAAATTTAATGTTTTTCTTGCTTCTTTATCAAATATCCCCTTTATCGAATATTGATTGTATCTTGATTTTTTTGGAGCCACCTACTGTACCTTCTTGCCCAGAGAATGTTCCTTCCATACACAGAGAACAGTCATAGCAGCAAACTGGGGCTCCCTCTCTCACAAGCTTGGCATAACCTGGGGAGCAACTTTCTGTACATCTTGAATAAGGCACCATCTAAACATAAACAGAAAGATTAGTCAGGATGATATATGAATTAGTAGGATTTACTGAAATCAAGTGGTTTACAGAAGCTCAGGAGCATATTGAGCAAAATCAGTCAAGAAGTAGTGGCATGAACTTTAATTACTCTACTTGCAAGGGGGAAATGAAAGATCATTCTCTTTCTCTTTCAATCTCCATTGTAGATCTCAAAACAGTCTCATTGCCTTAATTTCCCCCCCAATGAAAGTAGTTCCATTAAAAAAGGTGTTACTCCTGAGGGCATGCTGAAGAATGCTATAACTTACCATAATTTTTGGAATATAAAACGCACTCTCCCCCTCCAAAAGAGGGTGAAAATTTCGGTGCATCTTATACACCGAACGTAGCCAAAAATGCAAGGCACAGAGGAAGCAATGGTCTTCGGCAATCCCTGCAGTCTGGAACAGCTCATTGGGGGTATTCTGGGAAACCAATCTACCCGCCAATCAGCTGCTCATACTGAATCAAACTGCAATAATGTGCTGAAGCTGACCTGGCTGTTTGTGCAAGGACTGTCAGAGTTTGTAGCAGCAAGGAAAACACAAGCAGAGGAGAGGAGTTTCAGTTTCAGAGATCAGCACAGCATGCAGCTTTAGAACAATTGACCTAAACCCCACCCAGGCTCCTTCCTTATTGCTCCCACAGCAAATACTGTTTCAGTTTCCAAACAGCTCTCAACTCTCTCACAGACTGACAGGATGCTAGCCAGTTGAATAATGATGGATGCTGGTAGACAGATTTTTTCCCCTATTTTCCTCCCCCAAAACTAAGGTGCGCTTTATACTCTGGAGTGTCTTATATTCTGAAAAATACAATATATATATATTTTCTCCATCTTTGCTTTTCAGGAAACCTCCAACATCTAGTTTTTTCTAGAGTCCCTATCTTTCTCTCCTACAACTGATCATTGTATCATCATATGTAAATGACTTTTTTAGCCTCTTATGCAATTAAGTGGGCTAAACTTTCATATTCTGGATTTTTCTTCCAAAGGTGCTTTTTCAAAAGACAACTGATCTTTCTTTTCCCTTGAAGATGTTTTGCTTCTCATTCCAGGACCTTCTTCAGTTCTGACTGAATGGTGGAGTATGGAAATATTTATATTCCTTGCAATCATTTGGTCATTAGCAGTCTTTCTGAAAGTTGTTGAGGCCACTTGGAATTTATCTGTTTAGTTTAGTTTAGTTTAGTTTTATTATATTTGTATACCGCCCTTCTCCCGAAGGACTCAGGGCAGTGAACAGCCATGATAAAACAACATACAAGACAAAATTTAAAAAAACATATTAAAACAATTCAATCCTTGGCCAAAATTGAAACTTCCAATTAAAACCATTTTAAACCACTTTTAAAACCCAATTTAAAATCATTTATCCCGTCAGACCGGCTTGCTGAAATAATAGGGTTTTCAGAGCACGATGGAAGGCGCGGAGGTCAGGGATCCTTCGTATGTCCGGGGGGAATTCATTCCATAGGGCATGAGCCCCCACAGAGAAGGCTCTCCCCCTGGAGGTTCCCAGTGACATTGTTTGGCCAACGTCACCCTGAGGAGGCCCTCTCTGTGGGAGCGTGTCGGTCGGTGGGAGGAACATGATGGCAGAATGCAGTCCTGTTAGTAACCAGGTCCCAAGCCATGGAGCCCTTTAAAGGTGGTAACCAACACCTTGAAGCGCATCCGCAAGACCACCGGGAGCCAGTGCAGCTCGCGCAAGAGGAGTGCTACATGGGAGCGACGAGTCGCCCCCATTATCACTCGTGCGGCCGCATTCTGGAGCAGTTGGAGCCTCCGGGTGCTCCTCAAAGGGAGCCCCATGTAGAGAGCATTACAATAGTCCAGACGGGAAATGACGAGGGCATGACTGACTGTAGGCAAGGCGTCCTGATCCAGAAAGGGACGCAACTGGGAAATCAGGCGAACCTGATAAAAAGCCCCCCTGGCCACGGCCCCCTGGCCATAGCCAGGGGCCGTAGAATTTATCTGTACCCTCAGGGTCACGTGAATAGTGCAAATGGGTGTGGAACCTTCCTGCAATTGCTGAATCTATATCCTGTTTACAACACAGTCTTTTCATTGGTTCCAAATCTTTCCATTCTCCACCATTCAGTCAGAACTGAAGAAGTTTCTTGGATGAGAAGTGAAACATCTTCAAGGGAAAACAAAGTCCAGGTGCCTTTTGAAAAAGCACCTTTAATACAACCATGACTTGGATAACTGAGAATTTCCATAGATATTCTGGATTTTCTCTTACTGAAAACAAGATCATTTGATGTACTATAAATTATGGCAACATATCCCAGATTAATAATGTAGATTGCGAATCCCGCAATACAATGCAGCAGGTTCCAGTGTGTGATAGATTATTGTAAAACCTCTAAAGTAAAATCATATCTAAAGAATTAATGAGGTTTTAAGGTCTCTTATTTGGAAGTTATCGCAATTGGCCTCCATAGGAATTATTTCTGAGCAGATGGAGATAAATAGAAGAGCAAAATCCAAGCAGCCTCCACTACTTTGTTAAATAAAGTTGGCCATTGGATGGCGCTTTGATTGACAGAAATCTTGACTTCCGAGGAGGCTTGTCTTTCTACATTCCCAATTTTCACTCCTGCATCTGATTTGTTCAAAGCTGATGTCCACTGCATGATATCAAAGTCACCAACAGGAACTCCATTTTCATCAAAAGAAATCCCATCTATGGAAATATTGTGATGTTGGAAGTTTCTCAGGAACCTATGAAGCTGCAGGAAAAAAAACAACATTCCAATTTGAGCCTTTATTCAATATTTTTCTTTCTGTTATTCCGGATTGGTGGTACTCTGAATAATTCAACCTCTTCAAATCACCACTACAGTCTGAAACAGATTGATTCATCATTTCATGGGAAGGTTCTTCCAGTCATTCTTCAGTATTTTACAGCTGTTTTTCAAATATTTATAGAATAGAATAGAATAGAATAGAATAGAATAGAATAGAATAGAATAGAATAGGGAAGAGAAGAGAAGAGAAGAGAAGAGAAGAGAAGAGAAGAGAAGAGAAGAGAAGAGAAGAGAAGAGAAGAGTTGAAAGTGATCTTGGAGGTCTTCTTGTCCATCCCCTGCTTAGGCAGGAAACCCTACACCACTTCAGACAAATGGCTATCCAACATCTTCTTAAAAACTTCCACTGTTGGAGCATTCACAACTTCTAGAGGCAAGTTGTTCCACTGATTAATTGTTCTAACTGTCAGGAAATTTCTCCTTAGTTCTAAGTTGCATCACTCCTTGATTAGTTTCCACCCATTGCTTCTTGTCCTACCCTCAGGTGCTTTGGAGAATAGCTGACTCCCTCTTCTTTGTGGCAACCTCTGAGATATTGGAACACTGCTATCATGTCTCCCCTAGTCCTTCTTTTCATTAAACTAGATATACCCAGTTCCTGCAACCGTTCTTCATATGTTTTAGCCTCCAGTCCTCTAATCATCTTTGTTGCTCTTCTCTGCCCTATTTCTAGAGTCTCAACATCTGTTTTACATTGTGGCAACCAAAACTGGATTCAGTAATCCAGGAATGGCCTTACCAAGGAATTATAAAGTGTTATTAACACTTCCCGTTATCTTGATTCTATCCCTCTGTTTATGCAGCCCACAACTTTGTTGGCTTTTTTGGCAGCTGTTGCATACTGCTGGCTCATATTTAAATGGTTGTCCACTAGGACTCCAAGATACCTTCAATATCTTCAAAAAAGATCTAGGTGAGGGAATTGAAGGGTAACTGATCAAATTTGCAGATGACACATGGTCCCCTACCTAACAACATGAAATTCAACATAGATAAAAGTAAGGTTTTACACTTATTCAAGAAAAACCAACTGTATTGGTACAGACTACGTGAAATTTGGCTTAATGCCAGTAACTGTGAGAAGGATCTTGGAGTCTTAGTGAACAATCACTTAAATATGAGCCAACACTGTGTGGCAGCAGACAAAAATGCCAATGCAATCCTAGGCTGCGTTAATAAAGGGATAGAATCAAGATCCCATGAAGTTCTAATATTGCTTTACAAAGCCTTAGTAAGACCACATTTGGAATACTGCATCCAGTTCTGATCAACACAATATAAAAAAGATATTGAAACACTGGAAAGACTGTAGAGATGAGGAACAAAAATGATTAGGGAGCTGAAGGCTAAAACATACCAACAATTACAGCAGGGGTAAAATCCTACTAGTTCGGACCGGTTTGGGTGAACCGGTAGGGATGATTGGCATCAGTTTGCCGAACCATAGCAATCATCCCTGGTGGCCCACACATGCCCGCTCGCCTCTTCCAGCTCTCTCACCCCTTCTGGCTCACTCGCTGCTTCTGGCTGCTCAGCCCACCCACCCACTCCCACCCTATGTAAGTTCCCTTTGCCATGCAGCCCAGCTACTTGCCTCACCAGTCACCTCTCCTGCTCAGCTCACCAAAGGTAAACAATGCATGCCGCCTGCTCGCCCTGCGATTTGGGTTGGGTGCCACGGCCCGGGCCCAGGAACATGCGATTCACTGAGTCCTTGCAGCTGCCACCCACTCACTGCCCACCTCGACCGGGTCAGGGAATTCACCATTCCCTGTCTCCGGCCTTGCCATAGAGCCACCTCCTGCTTGCCACCCGCCTCGACCTGGTCAGGGAATGCATCATTTCCTGGCTCCAGCCTTGTCCCGGAGCCGTCGCCTATTTGCCGCCCACTGCCCACTCTCCCTTTGCCACATTATGTGTCCTTAACTTCCTCTCATGGCTGGCTGCCAGGGAAAGCAAGCCAGGGCTGAGACGTCGCCACTGGTCTGAATGCCAGCTCGCATCTTGCCTCCTCCCCATTGTCGCGAGTTGCCTGCAGCCGCAGCCACTTTTTTTTTTTTTTTGGTGCACCTGGAGATGCTTCTTGTGCTGAAAGATGCATTAACTGCAGGCTTCTTGTAGTGAAAGTTAACAGAGCCTCTCTCCTTCTTAAACATGTCGCTGCCATCACCACTCTGTTCCATGTGCTGCGTTTAGATGCACACACCATTTACTTATTCATTCATCATTTATCACCAGCAGCAGGGAACGGTGTGCACATGTGCATGGAACAGGGTGGCAATGGCAGCAGCACTTTTAAGAAGGGGAACAGCTTCCTGTAACTTTTCCTACAACAAGCCTGCAGCTGCTGCATCTTTGTCTGAAATGGTGCAGGGTCTCCTGCTCGATTTGTGGGTTGGACTAGAAAAACCTCTGAGGTCCTTTCAAAATCTTATTCTATGTTTTATGTTCTATGTTTTGCTGCTTCACTATCACAGCCCATCAGAGGCAAGACCATTTACAGATATGGGAAAACATGTAATGAGAGAAGATGGAGAATACAATTTTGCCCTCAGACCTGATCAAGATGAAGTTAGCAGATTTAGGTAGCAAAATTCAACCTTAATCCAGAACAAACAATCCAGCTGAACTCCTTAGCTTGGAGATCACTTTGTGATCACAATAAAAGGTTGAGGGTTGTTGGAATATTCTGATGCTTGTTTAGTTTTGAAAATTACGTTGTCACCATAGAGCTATTTCTGTCACAAAAGAATCCCAAACTAGCACAAGTTGTTTAACTTTGGAAGATGTTTCTCTATCATCTCTCTCTAACTCACCTTCAGGTTTCCAAGTAATACATCCATAGCAAACAGGACTCTGAGGCAAGCAGGTTCCTCAAATATCAGTTTTATTGGACATATCATAGAGGCATAGGCTGGTGAAAACTGACTCTAAATGTTTCCACGGTTTTCACCTAATTAAAAGTAAAAGTTTTCCTCCTTTTTCCAAACAGTCACATGATCCAATCAAGGTGTCATCCGGTTGCCTGGTGACTTCACTCATCCTCCCTCTGGCCATCGGTGGGAATGTCCTTGGTTCCCAGGAGAAAGTATTTTGTTTTGGCTACAAAACTCCAGCTATGACTATTCCTCCCCTCCCTCTCTATCCCTCAGCTCCAATGTGGCAACACTGAAGCATCAAAATGGCCTTGGTCAGGTCAGCTTCAGGATTGACACCCACTCTCAAATATCACAAACTGGGCAATTGCTCTTCGGAATATCTCACCCTTTTCTACATCTAATTTAATATTGAGGAATTGAAAGGGGAGAATCAATGGAACCTCAAGGGAGAAGACTTACCTGCCATGGCTGTACAATCTGGAATGGTTGATGGTCTCCATCTTGCATTCTCCTCTTACTCCGTTGGGAGGAAGAGGCAGCACTGAGGACCCAGGCCACAATTTGAATTATTTGGGAAATACTGGAGGAATCCTGAGACAGGATTCTTGCAATCACATCATGAGTTGGGAATTCCCAATTCTCTTTTTCTCTGCATTTTTTCCAAACTTTCTTAGATAACACAGGACTTGAATAAGAACATTGGAAAGCTTCCTTTCCATACGATGAGAACATAGATTCATAAGATTTAATGTCATCATACTGAGTCCTTCTCTTTGTCTTGATGAGGAAGGAAAACAAAGCATATTTATTTTGGAGATCAACGAAGTGGTCAAAAATACTTACAGTTAAAGCTGTCAAAGTTGTTGCAATCCACACCCTTCCCACAATGGATGTATCAATCATTTGTATTATTACTCCTAACATTCCTGAGGCCTGAAAATCCAGTTGGAATACTATAATTTTTATTTGACTCTTGATAAGAGAAAAGAACTTTTCCCTTTTTTCTTGCGTGAGAGTTTTTCCAGCACTTGTCGGCACATTTGCTTCTGGGACAAATCCTGAGAGGACAATGCAAATCCCATTTTTTAGAGCGAGAACTTCCAAGCGTCGTTTGAATTTTTCTCCTCTTTCATTGTCCTGAGAAAGGAGGCCGATCCATGTCCATTGGAAGTGCAGGAGCAGCTTGATGATTGCTGAGTAAGGAGGTTCTTGGTTTGGGGTCATCCGATATGAAAAAGGAAAATGATGATTTTGCTCAGCCATCTGGTTGATGACATTACAGTTAATCTAAGATAAAAGAGAAGGTATTGGTAGTGTAGGAAGTTAGCACCCACCCCGTCTTAGGAAAATGAGATATTTTAGGAAATATTAAAAGGGAAGAATATTTCCCCTAAAAGGGAGGCAGAAACTCACCCCCCCCACACACACACCTTTGTTAATGAGCCATTAAGCCCTGAGCCAATCTATTCTACACTCTCACTTATGACTGTCTGACTGTAAGCTTGTTGCTGGAATCCTTAAGATTTATATTGACTGTTTCCCTATGACTATCATTAAGTGTTGTACCTTATGATTCTTGAGGAATGTATCTTTTCTTTTATGTAGTCAGAGAGCATATGCACCAAGACAAATTTCTTGTGTGCCCAATCACATTTGGCCAATAAAGAATTCTGTTCTGTTCTGTTCTGTTCTGTTCTGTTCTGTTCTGTTCCGTTCCGTTCCGTTCCGTTCCGTTCCGTTCCGTTCCGTTCCGTTCCATTCCAATCTATTCTATTCTATTCTATTCTATTCTATTCTATTCTATTCTATTCTATTCTATTCTATTCTATTCTAGCACCATCCAGCAAGGCTCAACCAAACTTGGACTCAAAACACAGCCTACAGCCTCTGCATGGCCCCATGGGAGTCTGACAACCAATCAGAACACAAGCTCAAATTCAAAAGCCCAGAGAGGGCATAAAACTCAGGCACTCTCAGCATCTCTTCCCTTTTTTTCTTCACCCAACATCATCCAGGCATGTGATCCTGTTCACCATTAAAACCATCTCTCCAAGCAACTTCCATGAATCCAGTGTCTTTCCCCCCACTTGGAACTGAAGAAGGAAGAAGTTGTAAAAAAAAGTGCTTTTAAAAGGAAAAAAAAAAAGCCTCTGATGATCGTGCGGCTCAGCTGGGCATGGTGGTGGTGGGGGGGTGTTAAGGATATTGTTGTTGTGTTACCAACCAGCAGAGTGTAGAGCACAGAGAAACGTTGCTGAGAGCAATGAATAAGAGATGTGCAAACTGGTTTATCAAAAGCTTAGTTTATAGTGAAAAAACAATCTCATAGTCTTTAAATCAATCCAAGTCTTTGCCAGTTAAATCAGTCCAGTGATACAGAAATCTTCTTACCACACAAACAGTAGTTGGTTAGAATAACAAACTCACTCTAGTTCACAAACCACGATGGTAACAGATCCATCCAACGATGATAGCACAATGGATAGCACTCCTCACACAATGGTAGCTTATCATCAACTGAATACTTTACAGTACCTTCCTTAAATACGTTCACAACTAATTACAGCATGACTCAGCATTATAATGAATTAGCAGGAAAACTTTAAAGTCACACAATACATATTCATATTAAAGTCACAGAACACATATATTGCCTGGACAACTTGTTACGCTCAAACCATATCCTAACAGGGGGAGCAGGGATTTTCAGGCGATCCAGTCTGAACTGGGAGCATCTCACCCCTGTGTCTGACCCATCGTGACCCCATGGACAATGTTTCTCCAGGCCTTCCTGTCTTCTACCATCCTCTGGAGTCCATTTAAGCTCACGCCTACTGCTTCAGTGATTCGATCCAACTACCTCGTTCTCTATCGTCTCCTTCTTCTTCCTTACCCAGCATTAGGCTCTCCTCCAGTGAGTCCTTCTTTCTCATTAGGTGGCCAAAGTATTTGAGTTTCATCTTCAGGATCTGGCCTTTTAAAGAGCAGTCAGGGTTTATCTCCTCTAGGAAAGTAGTCACCAAGTGATGGTACATGGAGAAAATTTAGGTAGTCCTCAGAAAAATTATTTGCATTTTTTATATTGCACTAAATCAGGGGTCCTCAAACTACGGCCCCAGGGTCGGATACGTGGAATGAAAGTTTGTGTTGCTGCAGAGAATCTCACCCTTTGGGGTCAGAGGGAGGAAGAAATTCTGACTTGGGGTCTGTTTCAGCCCCCTGGTGCGGGGCTTTGGGTGAAGGCTGGAAGGAAGTGCCGTTGGTGGCGAAGAGCCGGAGGGCCTTGTTCCAGTGAGACTGCTTCATGGCCTGGAATTGGCTGACCATCTCAGTCTGCTGAGCCTCCAGGTACCAGTACCTGGCCTTGTACCCCTGCAGGTCTTCCCTCTGCTTGGAAAACCTATGCTCGTAGTCCTCAGTGAGGTGCTTCTACTGAGCCTCCTTCTCGGTCAGATTGAATTTGAATTGAGCCAGATGTTTTGCCAACTCTTTCTCATGTTGGCTGCTTAGATCCAACAACTGCTTCCTGTTGGGGCCCTAAGGAGCCCAGGTGGGTAGGTGAGGAGTGGCAAGTAGAGGCTGGCAAGGCGCCACTCGATGTGAGTGACATTAGGTTGGCCACACCCACCCAGCTGGTCATTAGGCAGATCATATTAGTGGTCCGCGGGATTTAAAATTATGAATTTAGTGGTCCCTGAGGTCCAAAAGGTTGGGGACCCCTGCTCTAGGACTAACCGGTTGATCACCTTGCAGTCCAAGGGACTCACAGGAGTTTTCTCCCGCACCATAGTTCAAAGGCCTCAGTTCTTTGGCGCTCAGCCTTTTTTATGTACACTATTTTTTTTTATGTACACTATTTTTTTTTATGTACACTAGAGAAAGTATGTAAAAGCTGCTTTCTGGAGGTGCCTTCTACTTATCTTGACCCATTCATTGTTTTTTCATATCTTTCTTTTGAATTTTTCACTTCAGTCTCAACATTATAAAAATGAGGAATTCCTCACTGTGAGAGTTATTAAGAGTTGGAACAGCCTGCCTCCTGGAGCTCCATTGCTGGATATTTTCAAGGAAAACTTGGACAGCAATTTGGCTACAGTGGTCTGACCATTCCTCCTCTGTGTAAGGAGATGTACTTTTTATTCTATGATTCTATGGAAAAAAATCTCTTTTGCATTGGTCACTAAATTTTCAAAATGTTTAAAAGTCACTGATTCAACTCTCATACATTCTATGACAAAGTCTTACTTTTCGAAAGTAATAATTTTCAAAATTCCCAATGGTCACACCCAGACTTTTTCTACTACCAGAGGCCTGCTGACCACATGGCCCAAAGCCAAAGTATGTATATACATACAGTGGAGGACTGCAACTGGTTTAAAAACTGGTTCTGTGAGCTCACACTTTGCATTTGTGTACAGCGCTCAAAATACACCAATATCAATCTCTATAGCTTACCCTCTAGTACTGTCTTCTAGGCAAATCTGAACATTTTACAACCCAGAATTAATTTCTTTGGCTTTATACCTGTGGAATTTTATAGATGCTCAAGACATTGGAAATATGATCAAAGAGTTCAGAATCCATCTCTTCAAGAATCGCCAGCAGGTTCTTTTGTCTTCCACATCTGTAGTTTGGGATGTTCTCCTGTCCTGTAGACAGCACATCCAGCATGGCCTCATATGTCATTCTTGCACTGAAAAAGTTCTCATAGATGTTGTAGCCCAGGGTGATGTTGGGTAAGAGCCTTGAATTCTGGTTGACTTCATGAACAGCCAACAAGAAGGGCAGATTGTGGTGGTAGGTGTTCTCACTGCAATGTAAGAAATTTCATCATCTTTTTTTGCTCTATATCAATGATTTTTGTGATCAACTTAAAAGCAATTGCGTTCGTTTTGCCAATGACGTAAAATTATTCAATTCTACAGAAAATTCTGTTGTTTTGCAAAGTGATCTTAATTATGTTTCTGAATGGTGTCTCAATGGTCATCTATTTGGCAACTTCAAATTTTGATTCATAAATGCTCTGTCTTATATATTAGTAAACATAATCAGAATGTCAAGTATAAGAAAAGTGGCATTGATCTAGCACAGTGGTCACCAACTGGTGGTGGCTGGTTAGCTCCAACAACTGGGGCCCTAAGGAGCCCAGGCGGGTAGGCGAGGAGTGGCAAGTAGAGGCTGGCAAGGCGTCCCTTGACGTGAGTGACATCAAGTTGGCCACACCAACCCAGCTGGTCATTAGGCAGATCATATTAGCGGTCCGTGGGATTTGAAATTATGAATTTAGTGGTCCCTGAGGTCCAAAAGGTTGGGGATCTCTGATCTAGCAGATGACCCTCACCTTGTTAAGGACATAGGTGTACTTACTGTATATCTGACAATTTATGCTCCAACGCTCACTGTAACAGCATTGCTAAAAAAGCATTAAGAGTTGTAAGGTTAATTTAATGAAGCTTTTTTTTCTGGAAACATTGTATTGCTCATTAGAGCTTATAAAACTTATGCTAGACCAGTCTTAGAGTATTGTTCAACTGTTTGGAATCCCCACCATATATCTGACATCAGTACAATTGAGTGGGTTCAGAAGTACTTCACGAGAAAAGTCTTGCACAATTCTTTACACAATAGAATTCCCTATGCTATTAGGCTCAAAATTCTCAGTTTGGATAATTTAGAACTGTGTCCCTTGTGGCCAGGCCTAGGTATTGCATCCAAAATTAAACATACAGTATTTTCCGGCCTATAAGACGACTTTTTAAAACATGAAAATCTTCTTAAAAGTCGGGGGTCGTCTTATACTCCGGGTGTCGTTCTCCTGTAACCAGGCAGACCAGCCTGAAAGACTCTGACGAGCCTTAAATGGCTCTGGTGATCCAAGCTCTGACGATCCCAGCTTTGCCTGCTAATCAGGCAACTCAGCTGGGATGCCAGAGCCATGTCAAAGGAAAAAACTTTTTTTCCTTTTATGTGGTTCTGCAAGCTCTGACGATCCCAGCTGCCAGAATGAAGGGGGGGGGATGTATTTTCCAAAGCACTAGAAGGCAAAATAAGAAGTAATGGATGGAAACTGAACAAAGAGAGAAGTAACCTAAAACTAAGAAGAAACTTCCTGACAGTATGAACCAATATAGGTGCAGAAATATTTCAGTCATAATTTCATATATGAAATAGCCATTCGTGTAATACAACCTGCATATTGTTCAAAACAGTCATTAGGATTATGGCTGATGTTTGACAGCAAGCCTAAAAGTCAAAGATTACAAGAGTGCTTCTTTCTCTGTATGTATACAAAACACCACATACCAGGAATAGCATATTAAGGTGGACTTATGCAGTGGTTGGTTTCAAAATTTTTTACTACTGGTTCTGTGGGTGTGGCATGGTGGGTGTGGCATGGCAGGCATGACAGGGGGAGGATACTACAAAATCCCCATTCCCTCCCCACTCCAGGGGAAGGTTACTTCAAAATCTCCATTCCCTCCCCACCCCACTAACCTGCTCTGAGAAAGAATCAAACTCCCCCCTTTTCATTTCCCCAAATAAAATATTACTCATAAGAAAAGCAAGGAAAAATCAATCTGCTAACAAGGAACCTGCCTGATACTCATTCCACATTCCTGCCAGCTGCATAAAGGAAACTTGGAAAGAAGAAAACAGCTATCGGTGCTTAGAGATAATAGAAAGTGGAAGCCAGAAGTTTAGCTCCATTTACAAGCAGACAGAAAACTCATTCAAAACAGGATATTTCACAATGGAATTCATCCAAACCTTTTTAAAAACACAAAGTCCATGTTGCACAAACCCCAAAACTTCAAAAACATAGAACTATATAAGAATCCCTCCTTTTATCCAGTTTGTTGTTCAGCTGACCCAGAAACAAACTGCTGAATGTCACTTCGCTTCTGAAAGCAAATACCTCCCTCCAGCAGCTGCTTCTTGGCTTGTCAATTTAAAGTGATGGCATCGTTTTCCCCCCCCCTTCTTCTTTGCCAAGTGATCTCCTGGCTGAGAAACAAGTCCTGATTTTTTTCCTTCTAGCATATCAGTTGGGAGACTTCTTGGCTTCTCAATGTAAAGCGACAGTGTCTTTTTTTTTTCCTCTTCTTTGTCACATGAGCCCTGATTTTTTTCCTTCTAGCTGATCAGCTGGGAGTCGGGAAGCAGCGAATAGATTGGTGGCAGGCCTAGGAAGAGGTAGTATTTACCGGTTATCTGAACTACACAAAATTTTCACTACTGGTTCACAAGAACTGGGGAGAACTGATAGCAACCCACCACTGTGACAAATAGATTTAAGGAATTAGATCTGATAGACAGAGTGCCTGAAGAACTATGGACGGAGTATCGCAACATTGTACAAGAGGTAGCAACTAAAACCATCCCAAAGAAAAAGTAATGCAAGAAAGCAAAATGGCTGTCTGAGGAAGCTTTGTAAATAGCTGAGGTAAGAAGGGAAGCAAAAGACAAGGGAGAAAGAGAAAGATACACCAAATTGAATGCAGAATTCCAGAGAATAGCTAGAAGAGATAAGAATACCTTCTTAAATGAACAGTGCAAAGAAATAGAAGAAAACAATAGAATAAGGAGGACTATAGATCTCTTCAAGAAAATTCGAGATATGAAGGGAACGTTTCATGCAAAGATGGGCATGATATAGGACCAAAATGGCAGGGACCTAACAGAGGCAGAAGAGATTAAGAAGAGGTGGCAAAATTACACAGAAGAACTATACAAGATCCTTTTCTTCCCAGTCCTCAAGAATGCTAATAAGGGATGCTACCAAATGTACATGTATAGGTTGTGATCATATGATATGATTTCTTCCTGTTATATCACCCTGAAGAGGACTAAGAGTTGGATTCAAGTGCTCAAGCGGTATTACCTATCTGAAGATGGATATCTCTTTAGCAAGTCTTCTTTAGACCTAGAGATTTGCTGCAAAGTACTCATGGCTTCCATAAGAAAGGCTGAGCACAAAAGAATCGAGGCCTTTGAACTATGGTGCTGAAGAAGACTCCTGTGAGTCTCTTGGACTGCAAGGCGATCAAACTGGTCAGTCCTAGAGGAGATCAACCCTGACTGCTCTTTAGAAGGCCAGATCCTGAAGATGAAACCGAAATACTCTGGCCACCTAATGAGAAGGAAGGACTCATTGGAGAAGAACCTAATGCTGGGAAGGATTGAGTGCAAAAGAAGAAGGGGACAGCAGAGAATGAGGTGGCTAGATGGAGTCACTGGCACAGTAGGTGTGAGTTTAAATGGACTCCAGGGGATGGTAGAGGACAGGAAGGCCTGGAGGAATCTTGTCCATGAGGTCGCCATAGGCTGGACACCACTTTGCAACTAACAACAACAACATTCATGGCTTTAGAGTTATTGTCCTATATTCTACAGTTAACAACAGTTAATAGGATTCCTCTGCTACTAAACATTATCTTATCACATAAAGTCTCTCCCCTCCTTGAATTTGGTTTTGAAGAAGTATCACTTTTATTTAAACCAAAAGGAACAGAGAAGCCACAAAAGAGGCAAAAGTGTTAAAGGGTGGAAAGAAAGAGCAGAGAGGGCGGTAGGAATTATAGAGTAAATGTAAGGAAGGGGAAGAAACTTGAGGAGGAAATTCAAGAGATCTCAGTCTGTTCTAAGGTATCATTCAATCACTTTATTGAGAGTTACTGTTTAACTATTGTTAATAAATAAATAAAATAAATATGAATAAATAAGTTGCTGACTCCGCAGTACCAAGGTAATCATTTTGAAAGAAGGCAGAACCCCATCCAGGGAAAATTCATTGAACTTAAAAAGAAACTTTGCCAATTCAGGTTTTACAAAATCATCAGGTTCCCCAGGAACCTTTCCTCTAAAGCAAATTGGGATGATCATTAATGACTTGCCTTTCTCAAGGTGAGGAATAGGGGAAAGGAAATCATTCCTAGAAAAGAAATTGGAGGTTTCTGGTTGGAGAAGATGACGCAGCAACTGAACTATTCCTGTTGGGGATTCTACCAGAAGCTTATAGTAAAGAAAATGTATACTAGATTATTCATGTAATAACTGCAGCTAGAATTGTATTTGCACAAAATTGTAAAAGTGAAGAGAACCCTATGGATGAAAATATGATTAAGAAAATATTAGAATGTGCAGAAATGAGTAGAGTAGAGTAGAGTAGAGTAGAGTAGAGTAGAATAGAATAGAATAGAATAGAATAGAATAGAATAGAATAGAATAGAATAGAATAGAATAGAATAGAATAGAATAGAATAGAATAGAATAGAATTCTTTATTGGCCAAGTGTGATTTGACACACAAGGAATTTGTCTTGGTGCATATACTCTCAGTGTACATAAAAGAAAAGATACATAGATAGATAGATTAACATTTGCAATCAAAGGAAAGGAAGAATCTAATTATTATAATATATGCGAGTTATTATATCAATGGTCAGAGAATAAATATGAAATCAATGAATTATAAAGGCAAATAAGTTAAAAAGATAAATCTTATAATAGTAGGTATGTTAAATATTAGTAGTAATATAAGAATAGATACAAATAGTGAATATGGTGGTAAATTTTAATTGTTATGAAACAAAAATATGTATTCACTGTTTACTGAAAGAGAAAATGTTTGTATTAAAAGAAAATTAAAAAAAATTATATATATATATAAAGAAAAGACATTGGAGCACAATTACGTTTTCAGTTGGTGGGTTGGAGGCTCGGAGAATGAAAATGGGTACAATCGAGCTATGATTTCAGACATTATTCCAGTAATCCAGTAGTCTCCTGGCTTGTAGTAATGGAACCACTCATTTTCTTCTATGATCACCTTAAATGGACATTTCATCAGTGTACTGGCACAGGGAATTTGAGACAGAAACTGAAGCAGAAAAAGCTGTATATGCAGCAGCAGCAACATTTGACATACAGTATACTGCAGGAGATCCTTCCTAGAGTTCTTTCTTCAGCACAGAGTTAAAGCTCAGAGATCACAAAAAGACCACAACTACAGTGAAGTAGGTCCAATTTGCCCCCAGATTTGGAAGAACTATCTGCAATTACAGACTGCTACAGTATTTGCTCAGCTTTACCCCAAACTCTGATCTCATCACAGAAGGCTGTTACAAATCAGATTATCACATGCTGTTTATTCCATTTGTTGTCACATTGATTGGGCACTAATTGTGGTGGTAGAAATCCCATAAACCTTGTTCAAAGGAGAATAAATAATCATGATTTTGATAATTAGAAGGGGAATTGGGAATGAACCTTGGTCATAAAAGTGTGCCGTTGGAGAAAAGAGTTTTCTTTGACTCAGGAGAATAATCCTAATTTGAGAGTCGAGAAAGGAACAATTCAGGGAGGTTTGATTGTTTTTTAGTCTCCAAACTTATTCTTGAGATTGTAAAGATTTAAATGTGGAAAAACAGTTCAACACTCTTGAAGTAGGCAGTGGGCCATTATAATTCCTTCTTATTTTGTCTGGGGTGGATGAGGCCATCTTCTTCATTGAAGGTTTGATACTCCAGAATGGTTAACTCTAGATCATGACATATTGAACAACCTATTGTTGTTGATGATGAGCCGTGGTGACACAGTGGTTAAGTGCAGTACTGCAGGCTACTTCTGCTGATCACTGGCTACCAGCAGTTTGGCAGATCAAATCTCACCAGGCTCAAGGTTGACTCAGCCTTCCATCCTTCCCATTTCGGTAAAATGAGGACCCAGATTGTTGGGGACAATAGGCTGGCTGTGTAAACTGCTTCGAGAGGGTAGACTAGAGTAGACTAGAGTAGACTAGAATAGAGTAGAATAGAGTAGAATAGAGTAGAATAGACTAGAATAGACTAGAATAGACTAGACTAGACTAGACTAGACTAGACTAGACTAGACTAGACTAGAATAGAATAGAATAGAATAGAATAGAATAGAATAGAATAGAATAGAATAGAAGTCGAGTCCTACCGGAGCTCGCCATCGATGGGGGGTATGGGAGACGAAGGAGCGGAGATAAGCAGCTGTAGCGAACACACAATCAGTTCCTGGATAACGGCGTTCATGGCGATGATTGATGACATTGCCAGGCTCTCCAATTCTGCTGTCCCTGCTGCTCTGGCGCTCGCAGCTGTTACTGTTAAGGGAGTGGGGGGTGCTTGATTGATAGTCACCACAGCTGTTACTGTTAAGGGAGTGGGGGGTGCTTGATTGAAAATCACTGGATGTATGTTTAAGGGGCTGAGTTTTGTTAAATAGCGCTGTGGTGTGGTTACACCCAGCGCTGACTTTGAACCAAAACACCGACTTGTACTTTACTTCTGACTGCGAGCTTACCATTGCCAAAGTAAACCCTGATTCTCTGTGCGTTATTGGTGATTATTTACTATCGCGGTTCTGAACGAACGACAAGCCGAGAGAAAGTCAGTGCTTGGTTCCTTTTCGCTAGAGGTGAGGATTCCCTGTGGCTTTGCAACAAAGGGGGATATGGCAAAAGGGATGGCCTTGGAAGAGCAGAAGTGCGGTGGAGATGTGGAGGGGGAGGAACTGCTGATAGAGGAGGCGAAGGAGAGTGTGGAACAGCTGGCAGTGAAACCAAAAGTCAAGCAACCCAAGAGTGCCCCACCCCGAACGGAGGAGGAGAGTCTTCCAGGACAACGGGGTCGGACGGGGGATTGGTGGCACAGCTCTGTTCTCCTCGGGCCGCGGATGCCAATGCCCCCTTGCTTGGGAGCGTCTTTCCAGGGCTGGAGGGAAAGACGATGGACTGATGAGGATGAAGGGGATTGGGGGTATCCTGCCTCATCCGGTCCCAGTACTATGGATATGCTGCGTGAGCGTTTTGCGGAATCTGGATTTCGTGACGCCCCATCCTGGCAGCCCTGGGTTGCAGGGCTGGAGCCTCCAGGTTCTTCTTGGCAGGATACAGGGGTGACCACTTCGGAGACCCAATTCCGGCTCACAAGTCCTAAATTGAGGATGGAGCGGACCGCTATACGATCCATGGACCAACCCCCTCCAGAACAAGACCAAGGTGCCTCGTTGGGAGACCTTGGAGCCGGTCCTGAGCCCCAACCAACACAAATGGCAGGGGGCTTACCTGTTGGGGGTCGCGGGGTGGTGAGGGACCGACCTAGGCAGGACAGGAGAGTGACTGGCACAGCGAGGACCCCAGGCCCCATGCCTTGGCCTCCGGGGCCCCCACCAAGTCTCGGCTTGTCGTTCGTTCAGAACTGCGATAGGAAATAATCACCAGTAACACACAGAGAATCAGGGTTTACTTTGGCAATGATAAGCTTGCAGTCAAAAGTAAAGTACAAGTCGGTGTTTTGGTTCAAAGTCAGCGCTGGGTGTAATCACACCACAGCGCTATTTAACAAAAACTCAGCCCCTTAAACATACATCCGGTGATTATCAATCAAGCACCCCCCACTCCCTTAACAGTAACAGCTGCGAGCAGCGAGGACAGCAGAATCGGAGAGGCCCAGCAACGTCATCAATCATTGCCCTGAATGCTGCTATCCAGGAACTGTTTGTGTGTTCTCTGCGGCTGCTTATCTCCACTCCTTCGTCTCCCACACACCCCATTGATGGCGAGCTCCGGCAGGACTCGACAGGCGGCCCCCCTACCAGGAGCTCACCTATAAATGGAAAGCATACAGATGTTAGTCACTGTTACGATCCTGCATTAGGTTTGGCTGGGTATTTCCGATGGAACCGTTGTATCAATCGGGCAGCGTGAACATCGGGTGCTGCCACCCACGAGGCCTGTGTTACAGGGTATCCTTTCCACCGCACAAGATATTGTAACATCCCCCTACGAACCCTGGAGTCCAATATTCGGTCTATCTCATATTGGTTGGTATGCACGGGACCCGGTGGAGTAGTTGAGGTACCTGGCCTTTCTATCGTCACCGGTTTCACCAAACTGCTATGGAATACGGGATGTATCCTACTGAACAGAGGGGGAAGTTTAAGAGCTACGGTTACCGGATTGATGACTTGTGTTATGGGAAATGGTCCTATATATTTAGGTCCTAATTTTTTACTGGGCAGTCGGAGTTTAAGGTATTTCGTAGATAAGTATACTTTGTCTCCTATCCGGAATGGTTTTGGATCAGCTCTTTTCTTGTCTGCATATTTTTTGTACTCGTCTGCTGCCTTTTGTAATGCTGTTTTTACACTTGGCCATACATTACTAATTTTATCGGCCCAACTGCGTGGCGTGTCACCGTCTGTCATAGGGGGATCTAACTCTGGAATGGCTGAAAACTCTCGGCCATATATTACTTGGAAAGGGGAGAACCCAGTACTGCGGTGGGGTATGTTGTTATATGCCACTTCGGCGAAAGGCAGGAGTCCTGACCAATTCGTCTGCTGGTATGAAACGTAGCATCTGATATATCTTTCGACCATGGCATTGGCCCGTTCAGCCGCCCCGTTAGTGCTCGGGTGGAATGCTGAACTTAACCCTTGAGACGACCCAATTAAACGGACAAATCGTCTCCAAAACTTAGAGGTGAATTGAACACCGCGGTCGGATATAATCCTCTTAGGTGCTCCATGGAGACGATAGATATGTTGCAAAAAGAGTTCGGTTAATTGTCGCGCGGATGGTATGCTTTTACATGGCACAAAGTGGGCCTGTTTCGAAAACAGATTTACCACCGTCCAAATTACAGTGGAAATCCATAGCGATCTCTTCCCAAGGCCTGCTAGGATTCGCGACTGTCTGTAATAGTCCTAACGGTCGTCCAGACCAGGGTTTGGCGGTTGCACAGGTTGTACAACCTTTTACGTATGTTTCTATGTCCTTACGCATTCGTGGCCACCAGAATTGCCTCCTCACAAGGTGTAGAGTTTTTAAATACCCAAAATGGCCTGCTGATTTGGCATCATGGCACCTGCATAACACTACGTTCCGTAAACGTTCTAGAACATATATTCTATTCTCCCTCCACGCTATTCCATCATTATAGCTAACCATAGAGGGGTTTTGGATTACCCATCGATCCTGTTGTAAAGCTGTTTTAAACTCGGTACGTAAGTGACCATCTACTTCTGTAAGTCTTAATAGGGTTTGGGAAGGTGCAATTAGAGGTTCTATCACTTCCTCTCGCTTGCTATTATACTGTGGCATCCGGGACAGTGCATCAGCCAGGAAGTTTTTCCCAGCAGGAACATACCGCAACCGGAAAGAGAAACGCTGAAAATATTGTGCCCACCTTATCTGTTTGGGAGATAGTCGCCTGGGCGTTTGTAAGGCTTCTAAGTTTTTATGGTCCGTCCATACCTCAAAAGGATGAGACGCCCCCTCCAAGAGATGTCGCCATGTCATCAACGCCCAACGGACCGCGAATGCCTCTTTTTCCCAGATCGCCCATGCCCGCTCTGTCGTGGTTAACTTTTTAGACGTATAGGCACAAGGTTGTAACCCTCCCTGCTGTGTTCTTTGTAGGAGTACTGCTCCTACAGCCACGTCGCTAGCATCTGCTTGGACTACGAATGCCTGCGTTGGGTCTGGATGCTTGAGTACTGGTTCTTGAGCAAAGAGTGTTTTTAACTGCTCGAAAGCCGTTTGACACGCTGACGACCACGTCAACGCTTGTCCCGGCTTTGGTTTAGCTGTGGCCGGTTTGGTCCGTAACAGATCTGTTAGTGGTAGGGCTATTTCAGCAAATCTGGGAATGAACTGCCGATAGAAGTTTGCAAAGCCTAGAAAGCTCTGTAATTGCTTTCTGGTTCTAGGGGCCTGCCATTCAAGCACTGCCTGGACTTTTCTGGGATCCATCTCTACCCCGCTCTCTGATATTCGATAGCCTAGATAATCTATCCTCTTTTTGTGAAACTCACATTTGGATAGTTTCACGTACAGCTTAGCAGCTAATAATTTGTCTAAGACCTGTCGGACCAGAGATATATGTTCCTCTTCAGTTTGCGTGTAAATTAAGATGTCATCCAAATATACAAGGACACCCCTGTACAGATGTTCATGCAGCACTTCATTGATGAACTGCATGAACACCGCAGGGGCGCCCTGTAGTCCGAACGGCATGACCTGGAACTGATAGCTTCCCAAGGGACAATTGAATGTTGTTTTCCACTCATCCCCTGGTTTGATTCGTATCCTATAATACGCTTCGCGTAGGTCGAGTTTCGTAAAGATACGACCGGTGGCTAGGGCAGCTAACAGGTCCTTCATTAAGGGAAGTGGATAGAGGGGCTCCACACACACTGCATTGAGACCTCTGAAGTCAACGCATAAGCGTAAACCCCCGTCTTTCTTCCCACGAAACAGGACAGGGGCAGCCATCTTTGATCGACTAGGTGTGATAAAACCCCGGGCCAAGTTCTTGTCTATATATTTCCGTAATTCTTTTAGTTCGGGTTGTGTCATTGAATACATCCGGGGCTTGGGTAGCTTCGCCCCGGGTATTAACTCAATACTGCAATCCGTAGGCCGGTGAGGGGGCAGGGTCTCACATTCCTCCTCACTAAAGACTCTGGCGAGATCCCTATACACATCAGGATACGTCGTGTCTACTGGTGGGCTCTCTGCTTCTATTCCCCCTGCTGGCTCCTTTTCCTCCTTGGTAGGGGGAGGTCCCAACGGTAATCGAAGTTTGCGAAAACCCCCTTCCCACCATATCGTAGGAGCCCACTTGTCCAACCATGCTAATCCTAAAATCACTGGTTCTAACATTTTCTCCACTATAATAAACCGAATAGTTTCGGTGTGCTCCCCAATATCGAGGTGCACCTTTTCTGTTATATGAGTCACTGGTGCCCATCCCAGCAATGAACCATCCATTTGTTGAAAGGTAATAGGGGTTCTCAACCGCACAACCCGCAGCCCAAGCTCGTCAACTATCGCCCTACGAATTAAACAACGAGTACACCCTGAATCAATCAATGCCTCATATCGGCGTCCAGTGGTGGCCCGTGGGTTTCGGAGTACGACTGGTACCACAAAAGGTCGGATGGGGTCGCTCACCATCGGGTCATGTGGGTCCTCATCGTCATCATCACTATCCCCAGCCGCAATCGGGAACTTTTCCGCCACCACTTTCTTAGTATCTGTAGCCAGGGGATCCCTCTCCATACAGGATGTTCGAGTCATTTGGGACCGTTCGGATGTTGGTCGGCCTCTGCCTCTCAACACAGCTCTAGGAGGGGGGTTTTGGTCCAAGTTACGGGGCATGGGATGAGGACAGTCGGCTGCTCGATGACCAAGGCGATTACATCTGAAGCAACGAAACGCAGGCCGCTGGATCCTTTCCCCCAAGCCGGAGCCAGCATTCGGTCTAGTCTCCTTGGGTGTTTGTGTGCGTTCTGCTGGTCGTTTTCCTTGACTTGCAACCCCTTCACCCCGTATACGGAATTCTCGGAGACCGACGTCCAATTCGATGGCTGCCTTGTACCACACACTCAACTTGGGGGGCAAGCCCCGGTACACGCAGGCTTGCCGTAAATCACGGTCTAGTCCTTTATGGAATTGGTGCACCAGAAGACGTTCTGGCCACCCCACCAACCGAGCCGCAATCTTTCGGAACTCCTGTACATATTCCTTTGCTGGTACGCCCCGTTGCTTAAGCGCAAACAAATCCCCCTCTGCAACCTGGGCGCTTGTTTCGTCTTCAAATCTGGCACGAAGAGCCTCCAGAAATCGTCCCAGGTCCACGAGTTCCCTTGCATGTTTAGCATGGAGGCCTGCCACCCACTCAGCTGCTTCTCCCGTCAGGACCCCTGTAACAGCAACCACCATAGCCCACTGGGAGGGATACCACTGTCCATATTGGTCCATATGGCTTATCACCTGGCTTAAGAAAATAGCCACTCGTTCAGGGTTTCCGTCAAAGGAAGTCTGCAGGGCAGGTGGTCCCCAAACGGCCTGCGGGACCCACAGCCCCGGCGGGGCCCCCGAAGGCCAAGGCATGGGGCCTGGGGTCCTCGCTGCTCCAGTCGCTCTCCTGTCCTGCCTAGGTTGGTCCCTCGCCGCCCCACGACCCCCAACAGGTAAGCCCCCTGCCAATTGCGTTGGTTGGGGCTCAGGACCGGCTCCAAGGTCTCCCGATGAGGCACCTTGGTCTTGTTCTGGAGGGGGTTGGTCCATGGATCGTCTAGAGGTCCGCTCCATCCTCAATTTAGGACTTGTGAGCCGGAACTGGGTCTCCGAAGCGGTCACCCCTGTATCCTGCCAAGAAGAACCTGGAGGCTCCAGCCCTGCAACCCAGGGCTGCCAGGATGGGGCGTCACGAAATCCAGATTCCCCAAAACGCTCACGTAGCGTATCCATGGTGCTGGGACCGGATGAAGCAGGATACCCCCAATCCCCTTCATCCTCCTCAGTCCATCGTCTTTCCCTCCAGCCCTGGAAAGATGCTCCCAAGCGAGGGGGTGTTGGCATCCGTGGCCCGAGGAGAACAGAGCTGTGCCACCAATCCCCCGTCCGAGCCCGTTGTCCTGGAAAACTCTCCTCCTCCGGCCGGGGCGGGGCGCTCTTGGGTTGCTTGACTTTTGGTTTCACTGCCAACTGTTCCACACTCTCCTTCACCTCCTCTATCAGTGGTTCCTCCCCCTCCACATCTCCACCACACTCCTGCTCTTCCAAGGCCGTCCCTTCTGCCATATCCCCCTTTGCTGCAAAGCCACAGGGAATCCTCACCTCTTGCGAAAAGGAACCAAGCGCTGACTTTCTCTCGGCTTGTCGTTCGTTCAGAACTGCGATAGGAAATAATCACCAGTAACACAGAGAGAATCAGGGTTTACTTTGGCAATGATAAGCTTGCAGTCAAAAGTAAAGTACAAGTCGGTGTTTTGGTTCAAAGTCAGCGCTGGGTGTAATCACACCACAGCGCTATTTAACAAAAACTCAGCCCCTTAAACATACATCCGGTGATTATCAATCAAGCACCCCCCACTCCCTTAACAGTAACAGCTGCGAGCAGCGAGGACAGCAGAATCGGAGAGGCCCAGCAACGTCATCAATCATTGCCCTGAATGCTGCTATCCAGGAACTGTTTGTGTGTTCTCTGCGGCTGCTTATCTCCACTCCTTCGTCTCCCACACACCCCATTGATGGCGAGCTCCGGCAGGACTCGACACCAAGGTTGTGGGTCCCTCAGGCCATTTGGGGACCGCCTGCCCTGCAGACTTCCTTTGACGGAAGCCCTGAATGAGTGGCTCTTTTCTTAAGCCAGGTGATAAGCCATATGGACCAATATGGACAGTGGTATCCCTCCCAGTGGGCTATGGTGGTTGCTGTTACGGGGGTCCTGATGGGAGAAGCGGCTGAGTGGGTGGCAGGCCTCCATGCTAAACATGCAAGAGAACTGGTGGACATGGGATGATTTCTGGAGGCTCTTCGTGCCAGATTTGAAGACGAAACAAGCACCCAGGTTGCAGAGGGGGATTTCTTTGCACTTAAGCAACGGGGCGTACCAGCAAAGGAATATGTAGAGGAGTTCCGAAAGATTGCGGCTCGGTTGGTGGGGTGGCCAGAACGTCTTCTGGTGCACCAATTCCATAAAGGACTAGTCCGTGACTTACGGCAAGCCTGTGTGTACCGGGGCTTGCCCCCCAAGTTGAGTGTGTGGTACAAGGCAGCCATCGAATTGGACGTCGGTCTCCGAGAATTCCGTATACGGGGTGAAGGGGTTGCAAGTCAAGGAAAACGACCAGCAGAACGCACACAAACACCCAAGGAGACTAAACCGAATGCTGGTTCCGGCTTGGGAGAAAGGATCCAGCAGCCTGCGTTTCGTTGCTTCAGATGTAATCGCCTTGATCATCGAGCAGCCGACTGTCCTCATCCCATGCCCCGCAGCTTGGATCAGAACGCCCCTCCTAGAGCTGCGTTGAGAGGCAGAGGCCGACCAACATCCGAACGGTCCCAAATGACTCGAACATCCTGTACAGAGAGGGATCCCCTAGCTACGGATACTAAGAAAGTGGTGGCTGAAAAATTCCCGATTGTGGCTGGGGATAGTGATGACGACAATGAGGACCCACACGACCCGATGGTGAGCGACCCCATCCGACCTTTCGTGGTCCCAGTCGTACTCCAAAACCCACGGGCAACCACTGGACGCCGATATGAGGCATTGATTGATTCAGGGTGTACTCGTTGTTTAATTCGTAGGGCAATAGTTGACGAACTTGGGCTGCGGGTTGTGCGGTTGAGAACCCCTATTACCATTGAACAAATGGATGGTTCATTGCTGGGAGGGGCACCAGTGACTCATATAACAGAAAAGGTGCACCTCAATATTGGGGAGCACACCGAAACTATTCGGTTTATTATAGTGGAGAAAATGTTAGAACCAGTGATTTTAGGATTGGCATGGTTGGACAAGTGGGCTCCTACGATATGGTGGGAAGGGGTTTTTCGCAAACTCCGATTACCATTGGGACCTCCCCCTACCAATGAGGAAAAGGAGCCAGCAGGGGGAATAGAAGCAGAGAGCCCACCATCAGACACGACGTATCCTAATGTGTATAGGGATCTCGCCAGGGTCTTTAGTGAGGAGGAATGTGAGACCCTGCCCCCTCACCGGCCTATGGATTGCAGCATTGAGTTAATACCCGGGGTGAAGCTACCCAAGCCCCGGATGTATTCAATGACACAACCCGAACTAAAAGAATTAACAAAATATATAGACAAGAATTTGGCCCGGGGTTTTATCACACCTAGTCGATCAAAGATGGCTGCCCCTGTCCTGTTTCGGGGGAAGAAAGACGGGGGTTTACGCTTATGCGTTGACTTCAGGGGTCTCAATGCAGTCTGTGGAGCCCCTCTATCCACTTCCCTTAATGAAAGACCTGTTAGCTGCCCTCGCCACCGGTTGTATCTTTACGAAACTCGACCTACGCGAAGCGTATTATAGGATACGAATCAAACCAGGGGATGAGTGGAAAACAACATTCAATTGTCCCTTAGGAAGCTATCAGTTCCAGGTCATGCCGTTCGGACTACAGGGCGCCCCTGCGGTGTTCATGCAGTTCATCAATGAAGTGCTGCATGAACATCTGTACAGGGGTGTCCTTGTATATTTAGACGACATCTTGATTTACACGCAAACTGAAGAGGAACATATATCTCTGGTCCGACAGGTCTTAGACAAGTTATTAGCTGCTAGGCTGTATGTGAAACTATCCAAATGTGAGTTTCATAAAAAGAGGATAGACTATCTAGGCTATAGAATATCAGAGAGTGGGGTAGAGATGGATCCCAGAAAAGTCCAGGCAGTGCTTGAATGGCAGGCCCCTAGACCTAGAAAGCAATTACAGAGCTTTCTTGGCTTTGCCAACTTCTATCGGCAGTTCATTCCCAGATTTGCTGAAATAGCCCTACCACTAACGGATTTGTTACGGACCAAACCGGCCACGACTAAACCAAAGCCGGGACAAGCGTTGACGTGGTCGTCAGCGTGTCAAACGGCTTTCGAGCAGTTAAAAACACTCTTTGCTCAAGAACCAGTACTCAAACATCCAGACCCAATGCAGGCATTCGTAGTCCAGGCAGATGCTAGCGACGTGGCTGTAGGAGCAGTACTCCTACAAAGAACACAGCAGGGAGGGTTACAACCTTGTGCCTATACATCTAAAAAGTTAACCACGACAGAGCGGGCATGGGCGATCTGGGAAAAAGAGGCATTCGCGGTCCGTTGGGCGTTGATGACATGGCGACATCTCTTGGAGGGGGCGTCTCATCCTTTTGAGGTATGGATGGACCATAAAAACTTAGAAGCCTTACAAACACCCAGGCGACTATCTCCCAAACAGATAAGGTGGGCACAATATTTCCAGCGTTTCTCTTTCCGGTTGCGATATGTTCCTGCTGGAAAAAACTTCCTGGCTGATGCACTGTCCCGGATGCCACAGTATAATAGCAAACGAGAGGAAGTGATAGAACCTCTAATTGCACCTTCCCAAACCCTATTAAGACTTACGGAAGTAGATGGTCACTTACATACTGAGTTTAAAACAGCTTTACAACAGGATCAATGGGTAATCCAAAACCCCTGTATGGTTAGCTATAATGATGGGATAGCGTGGAGGGAGAATAGAATATATGTTCCGGAATGTTTACGGAACGTGGTGTTATGCAGGTGCATGATGCCAAATCAGCAGGCCATTTTGGGTACTTAAAAACTCTACACCTTGTGAGGAGGCAATTCTGGTGGCCACGAATGCGTAAGGACATAGAAACATACGTAAAGGGTTGCACAAACTGTGCAACCGCCAAACCCTGGTCTGGACGACCGTTAGGATTATTACAAACAGTCGTGAATCCTAGCAGGCCATGGGAAGAGATCGCTATGGATTTCATAGTCTATCTCCCCCCTAGCCATGGCCACACTGTAATTTGGACGGTGGTAAATCTGTTTTCAAAACAGGCCCACTTTGTGCCATGTAAAAGCATACCATCCGCGCGACAATTAACCGAACTCTTTTTGCAACATATCTATCGTCTCCATGGAGCACCTAAGAGGATTATATCCGACTGCGGTGTTCAATTCACCTCTAAGTTTTGGAGACAATTTGTCCATTTAATTGGGTCCTCTCAAGGGTTAAGTTCAGCATTCCACCCGAGCACTAACGGAGCGGATGAATGGGCCAATGCCATGGTCGAAAGATATATCAGATGCTACGTTTCCTACCAGCAGACGAATTGGTCAGGACTCCTGCCTTTCGCCGAAGTCGCATATAACAACATACCACACCGCAGTACTGGGTTCTCCCCTTTCCAAGTAATATACGGCCGAGAGTTTTCAGCCATTCCAGAGTTAGATCCCCCTATGACAGACGGTGACACGCCACGCGGTTGGGCCAATAAAATTAGTCATGTATGGCCAAGTGTAAAAACAGCATTACAAAAGGCAGCAGATGAGTACAAAAAATATGCAGACAAGAAAAGGGCTGATCCAAAACCATTCCGGATAGGAGACAAAGTATACTTGTCTAGGAAATACCTTAAACTCCGACTACCCAGTAGAAAATTAGGACCTAAATATATAGGACCATTTTCTATAACACAAGTCATCAATCCCGTAACCGTAGCTCTTAAACTTCCCCCTCTGTTCAGTAGGATACATCCCGTATTCCATAGCAGTTTGGTGAAACCGGTGACGATAGAAAGGCCAGGTACCTCGACTACTCCACCGGGCCCCGTGCATACCAACCAATATGAGATAGACCGAATATTGGACTTCAGGGTTCGTAGGGGGATGTTGCAATATCTTGTGCGGTGGAAAGGATACCCTGTAACACAGGCCTCGTGGGTGGCAGCACCCGACGTTCATGCTTCCCGATTGATACAACGGTTCCATCGGAAATACCCAGAAAAACCTAATGCAGGATCGTAACAGTAACTAACATTTGTATGCTTTCTATTTACAGGTGAGCTCCTGGTAGGGGGGGGCGCCTGTCGAGTCCTACCGGAGCTCGCCATCAATGCGGGGTATGGGAGACGAAGGAGCAGAGATAAGCAGCCGTAGCGAACACACAATCAGTTCCTGGATAATGGTGTTCATGGCGATGATTGATGATGTTGCCAGGCTATCCAATTCTGCTGTCCCTGCTGCTCTGGCGCTCGCAGCTGTTACTGTTAAGGGAGTGGGGGGTGCTTGATTGATAATCACCGGATGTATGTTTAAGGGGATGAGTTTTGTTAAATAGCGCTGTGGTGTGGTTACACCCAGCGCTGATTTTGAACCAAAACACCAACTTGTACTTTACTTCTGACTGCGAGCTTACCATTGCCAAAGTAAACCCTGATACTCTGTGCGTTACTGGTGATTATTTACTATCGCGGTTCTGAACGAACGACAAGCCGAGATAGAATAGAATAGAATAACAGAGCTGGATGGGACCTTGGAGTTCTGTATACCATTTTATTCTTGTTGAGTTCATTCTTGTTGAGTGCTGGGTTCTGGACACTTTGATTTGGTAAACAATTGGAGGGAGGAAATGTTTCTCATCTTTGCAGATAACCTAGAAGTGGCTAGGATAGATTCAACACTACAATGAAAGAAATCAAAATTAGGACAATCTAGAATCCTGATTTAGCATAAATCAGAATTCTAGTGAGTGAAACTGATCAGTATGTGAATAAAAATACATTGCAATTGCTTTCCTTTTCCAATGCTTTCTCAATATCCAAACAGAGATAGTGTAGAAGGCAGAGGAAATGGCATTGAGAGACCATTATCAAGACAAGGTCAGATAAAAGTAGTACTGATTTATATGATATAGTTTTCCTAATCTGTAATACACTGAAGGGCTGACTGACAAAAAGACAAAGACAAAGAAAGGACACATGCACAAAAACAAATTTATGTATTTATAGGTAAAGGTTTTAGTGGGTATAGGTAAAGATTTCCCCCGTCAGTCATGACCAACCCAAGGGGCGGTGCTCATCTTTGATTCACAAATGAAGAGCCTTTATCTGAAGATGCTTCCATGGTCATGTGGCTGGCATGACTATGCACTTAAGATGCATGGAACATTGATACTTTCCCACTGAAGTGGTACCTATTTCTCTACTTGCATTTACATGCTTTTGAATTGCTAGGTTGGCAGGAAACACACACAGAGACAAACAGACACTGTATGTACAGTATATGGAAATGGAAATGGATATTGAAATGGATATGGACGTGGATAAAAAACAAGAACCAATTTTAGTACTCATAAGCACATCTTCATTGTGACATTAGGTGTCTACATTATTTTTTCCCCAAATCATTGAAGACTGTAAAAAATAATAATTTGTCTCATTAATTTATTCAAAGGGACAGAGAAATAAATTAAAGTTGCTCTACTGTTCATGTTGATACTTTATCTATTCTTAATATACTGTATAGAATGTTATCTGTCTCTCTGTTTTTCTCTTTCTTGATATCTCCCATCCATGTATCTCATTTATCTATCTATCTATCTATCTATCTATCTATCTATCTATCTATCTATCTATCTATCTATCTATCTATCTATCTATCTCATTTGTCTATCTCATTTATCTACCTATGAATGATCTTACATTATCGAGCCAGAAGAGATCAATCAAATATATCCAGTATTTGAAATTATCTATTTTTAAAAAACAAAGTCAGAACATCACCCCAGAAAGTAACATATAACACCAGCACATCAACCTATATAGTAACAAAAACACACATCATCATTAGCCATAGTCTTCAATTTAATCTAAAACCATATAAGAACATCTCGGGTCACAGTTTATCTGTCCTGCTTCCAGAACTTTTATTAATGTCATAATATGAATTCAGATTAGGACAATTGAAGGATATGATTATTTCTGATAGTTTGAGTTGTTTTAGCAACTTTAATACTCAATTATTATAATTTTTATAATTCAAAATTCTCATGGAATGAAGAAAGATAAGTGACAATGCATAAAACATTACTTCAAAGTATGTCATTTAATAAACACCAACACAAAGAAACTTAATGATTTTTTATCATCAGATGTTCTTTGGTGTTCATGTCAGGTCTCAGGATAATAATGTAGCATTTGGGGATAAAGATGCAGCCCAGTAAACCCAGGCCAGAGGCCAGAATGGAGAAGATCTGCACGGCTACCATGTATTTCCCCTTGGTGCTCAGATATGTGGGAACAAAGGAGATCCAAACGCTACAAAAAACCAACATGCTGAAGGTGATCAGTTTGGCTTCATTAAAAGCCCCTGGCAGATTTCGAGCCAGAAATGCCACCAAGAAACAGATGGCAGCCAAAAAACCCATGTAGCCAAGAGCAGAGTAGAACATGGTGACAGAGCCTTCATCGCACTGCAGCAGGATGTGTTCTGGTTGGGAATGAAAGTCAGAATCTGGGAATGGGGGAAAGACTCCCAGCCACATCATACAGAGGCCTACTTGAATACCAGAGCAGGATAAAACAATAGAGTTGGCCAGACTCTTCCCCAGCCATTTTCTCATGCTGCTGCCTGGCTTTGTGGCCAGAAAGGCCACCACCACCATGACAGTCTTGGCCAGCAAGGAAGACACAGCAATTGAAAAAACAATACTGAAAATGGTTTGTCGAAGGAGACAGGTCATTTTCACGGGGCGACCGATGAATAGAAGGGAGGTCAAGAAAGAAAGCAGGAGTGAAACCAGGAGGATGTAGGTGAGTTCACAGTTGTTGGCTTTGACTATGGGAGTGTCTCGGTATTTCATGAAGATTCCCAGAATAAAGGCGGTGGTTAGGGACAAAGCAATGGCAAAGAAAGCCAGGATGAGTCCCAACAATTCTTGATAGGATAAGAAGCTTATATTTTTGGGGACACACTGATCTTGCTTCTTATTGGAATACTGGTCATCTGGACACTTTTCACAATGGGCTGCATCTGAGAAAAAAAAATGGTTATCATGAATCTGTTTCTGCAGCTGTAGGAGCATGAAAACTGCACCAGAAATCAGTTACTTCATATTCAAAGAATATTTCTGCCCAGTGATATTGTACAACATTAGTTAAAATAATAAAACAGTCTTTTTAAAAGATGATGATGAATGGGATTATCAGCTCTCAAAACTTGTCCTCTTTTCCAAAATCAAGAAAAAAGTAACAACTCAATAGAAATCAGCAACCTTTCATTATATATTTTAATGCCCTCAACATCATCCAAATTTGGCGATAGTGCCCAATCTTGGAAGCTTGTGGATGCCTTCAAGAAATTTAATGTTTTTCTTGCTTCTTTATCAAATATCCCCTTTATCGAATATTGATTGTATCTTGATTTTTTTGGAGCCACCTACTGTACCTTCTTGCCCAGAGAATGTTCCTTCCATACACAGAGAACAGTCATAGCAGCAAACTGGGGCTCCCTCTCTCACAAGCTTGGCATAACCCGGGCGGCAACTTTCTGTACATCTTGAGTAAGGCACCATCTAAACATAAACAGAAAGATTAGTCAGGGTGATATATGAATTAGTAGGATTTACTGAAATCAAGTGGTTTACAGAAGCTTTTTCTAGGGTCCCTATCTTTCTCTCCTACAACTGATCATTGTATCATCATATGTAAGTGACTTTTTTAGCCTCTTATGCAAATCAGTGGGCTAAACCTTCATATTCTGGATTTTTCTTCCAAAGGTGCTTTTTCAAAAGACAACTGATCTTTCTTTTCCCTTGAAGATGTTTCGCTTCTCATTCCAGAAGTTTCTTCAGTTCTGACTGAATGGTGGAGTATGGAAAGATTTATATTCCTTGGAATCATTTGGTCATTAGCAGTCTTTCTGAAAATTGTTGAGGCCACTTGGAATTTAACTGTTTAGTTTAGTTTAGTTTAGTTTAGTTTAGTTTAGTTTAGTTTAGTTTAGTTTAGTTTAGTTTAGTTTAGTTTAGTTTAGTTTTATTATATTTGTATACCGCCCTTCTCTCGAAGGCCTCAGGGCGGTGAACAGCCATGATAAAACAACATACAAGACAAAATTGAAAAAAAAAAATTAAAACAATTCAATCCTTGGCCAAAATTGAAACTTCCAATTAAAACCATTTTAAAGCACTTTTAAAACCCAATTTAAAATCATTTATCCTGTCAGACCGGCTTGCTAAAATAATAGGGTCTTCAGAGCACGACGGAAGGCGCGGAGGTCGGGGATTCTTCATATGTCTGGGGGCAATTCATTTCATAGGGCATGAGCCCCCACAGAGAAGGCTCTCACCCTGGGGGTCGCCAGTGACATTGTTTGGCCGACGTCACCCTGAGGAGGCCCTCTCTGTGGGAGCGTGTCAGTCGGTGAGAGGAAAACGGTGGTTCTGTAAGTAACCAGGTCCCAAGCCATGGAGCACTTTAAAGGTGGTAACCAACACCTTGAAGCACACCTGGAAGACCACCGGGAGCCAGTGCAGCTCGCGCAAGAGGGGTGTTACATGGAAGCGACGAGTCGCCCCCTTTATCACTCGCGCGGCTGCATTCTGGAGCAGTTGGAGCCTCCGGGTGCTCCTCAAGGGGAGCCCCATGTAGAGAGCATTACAATAGTCCAGACGGGAAATGACAAGGGCGTGAGTGACTGTAGGCAAGGCGTCCCAATCCAGAAAGGGACGCAACTGGGAAATCAGGCGAACCTGATAAAAAGCCCCCCTGGCCACGGTCCTCTGGCCACAGCCAGGGGCCGTAGAATTTATCTGTGCCCTCAGGGTCACGTGAATAATGCAAATGGGTGTGGAACCTTCCTGCAATTGCTGAATCTATATCCTGTTTACAACACAGTCTTTTCATTGGTTCCAAATCTTTCCATTCTCCACCATTCAGTCAGAACTGAAGAAGTTTCTTGGATGAGAAGTGAAACATCTTCAAGGGAAAACAAGTCCAGGTGCCTTTTGAAAAAGCACCTTTGGCACAACCGTGACCTGGATGACTGAGAATCTCCATAGACATTCTGGATTATCTCTTTCTGAAAACAAGATCATTTGATGTACTATAAATTATGGCAACATATTCCAGTTTAATAATGTAGATTGCGAATCCCGCAATACA